>NC_031965.2:13600846-13806580 GCF_001858045.2 Oreochromis niloticus
AACATAAAAGCAGATAAGGCAGAAAAAAACATTACACAACAGTTACACAGTAATAAAGCATCAGCTGCTTTTTCACCCATCCTGTCCTTGAAAATGGTACTTCACCATTTTCAGAGAAATGTGCAGAAATGCATGTATGTGTATAGACAACCTCCCTCCTTCCCTCCCCCACATTTAGTCTGGTGCTGATTTTCATGATTTGGTAAACCAATAACACCCATATTGCTTCCACATTCAAAACAGCTTGAGATTAACCAAAATTGCCACAGCAACTCAGGTTTATTGCTCAACATCAGCATTTTGTGGCCGAACGTGAGGAAAACCCAGCATCTGTGGTTCCCACACAGTCAGAAAAGGGAGTAAATTCTAGATGTTGAAGTTAATTTACTGACTGCTGATTTGCTACTCTGTGTTTCAACCACACTGAGTGAAGCTCAGGCAGTGTTTGTCTCCACCTAGTGACTGTTCCACGTCACATGTCACATCTGAAATTTTTGTGGTGAGCAAAATCAGAGCAAGCACAAGCATGAAAACTGCTTCTGGCTTAACTTTAATTCTGAAGAAAGCAATGCACATTTACAGTTACAGACACATTAATATAAAATGCATTAATATCATTCCCCTTAATATATAATTTTGTAAGTATTAAATGATCATGAGGTACTCATCACTTGAAGAAAAGCAAATAATTCTTCTGAAGTACATAAAAAATAAGTATGAAATAAAGTATGCAAACTACACCATCTATCCATAGTGTTTCTTCACCGCAATTGCCGTACCATAACACATGAACACAACACTGAAAAAAGTACATGCATAAACAGAAGTCAGCGTGCGAGTAAATACACATTTATAGCATGACAAACCCCTCCCCTTGTTTAACTCCTGACATGTGAATCGTACACAGAGCCCAACATGCTGCCTTAAAAAAAAATGTGATTTAACCAACTAGAGCATTATTGAAAAGTGTGTGTTTCTTCCCTGAGCTGGAAGTTTATTCATTAAAAATACCAATTACCCCAAAAGTTTGCACATCTGGTGAAAACTGAGAGCCCGCTCATAGTTTTGTGCTTCCTGATATGATGGCATGGTAGATCTGAGCTGTCAGTGGTACGTAGCTCTTGGCATTATCATCAAGGATGTAAAGAGGGTCCTGGATACGTCCTGGATCAAACCCCTCCTCCACTAATTTTACCTTCATCTGTTTGAAAGTCCCAGTTACTTCCACAGCGCTCTACACAGAAAGGAATCACATCAATATTGGATCAATGATAACTCTGTTTCTTTTCAAAAATTAAAACATGCCTGGTGTTTCATCCTAAACGGAAACTGAAAATTAAATTACCTGTATCCTTATAAAGCGAGGACGTGCATATGAGGGCAGGCAGCTGACCACATGGTTGTATATTTTACGTCCATCAAACTGGACTTCTTTCTTCGGAGTGACAGCCGCCATCCCTATCCGCCCCTCATGGCCTACATAGCAAAACAAAGGTGGTGATGATATTCTTATAGAAATCATGGTGAGCTGAAAAAATACAGAGAAAGTAACAATCACCTGGCACTTGGACTCCGTAAACGTTGGCTTCTTTGAGACAATCACAGATCGTCAAGATGTCAGACACCTCGGTCGTGGCAACATTCTCACCTTTCCACCTGTGGGCTCAAACAAGTTCCAACTTCATGTCTGTTGCAGGTCTCTGGTCTACCAGAGGCAAAACTAAAATGTGCAAGTTCATGCATGTAGAAAAAAAAAGTCCTGACAAGTATTGTGAACAAAACTTCTCAACAAGTAAATGTCCTATACAACAATTACTGTACCACTTGTAAATCTGCTGTCAACACAAAACTGCTGTATTACTGTTAACGGTCAGGTTGTGTAATTAAAATAAACACAAAAAAAGAAATCTAGTTTGAAAGAGTGCTGTGTAACAATCACAGGTTGTTTTCACAGCAAAAGACTTTTGATTAAAATACTGAAGAAAATGAAACACATAATCAGGATAATAAATTGTTTCGTTTCAACTTTTTTTCTTTTTAAATAAACAGGTAATTTGCAGCATTCATATTCGTACATACTGTGGGGGGAAATAATTAATCGATGCCATGCTGAATTTGTAAGTTTGCTCTATAACAAAAAACCCCATCAGTCTCTAATCTTTAATGTTAGTTTGAGCTTCATGTAGAGAGACAAAATAGTAACAAAAAAGCAACAAAACAACACATTACATAATAGTTAGAAATTGATTTGCACATCACTGAGTGAACACACTGATTCTATCAATTCCACATACGCCTGATCTCAGCTCATTATATGTGTACAGCACACTTGCCCAGAGAATCAAATTCTTCCATTTAAACCTCTCCACCACCACGAGCAAAACCAAAGAACTGTTAAATGACGTCTTGGACAAGGACATCATTCAGACCTGCACAGAGCTGGAATGGGCTACAAGACCATCGGCAAGACGCTTGGTGAGAAGGTGACAGCTGCTGGTGCGATTATTCAGAAATGGAAGAAACATTAAATGATCATCCGTCGTCCTTGATCTGCAGCACCATGCAAGATTATGCCTTGTGGGATGAGGATGATCCTGAGAAAAATGGAAGATTAACCCAAAACTGCACAGGAGGAGCTTCTTAATGATCTGAAGACATCTGGGAACACAGTCACCAAGAACACCCGTGGAAACACACTGCACCATAATAGACTGACATCCTGCAGTGCCCGCTCAAAGAAGGCACATGTACAGGACCATTGTAAGTTTTCCAGTAAACAATGACTAGATGACTAGGAGAAGGCTTGGGTCAATGTTCTGTGATCAGATAAACCCAATATTGAACTCTTTGGCATGAACTCGACCAGTCGTGTTTGACGGAAGAGAAACGCTGAATATGAGCCAAAGAACACCATCCTCACAGTCAAGCAGGGAAGGTGGATACATTATGCTTTAGGACTGTTTTTCTGCTAAGGGTACAGGATGACTTCAGCACACTGAAGGGCAAATGCACAGGGCCATGTACCATAAAATCCAGATCTCATCATCCAAGAAACATCTCACTGCTGTGGTTGGCAACTAGGGTTACTCCACCAAATGCTAAAGCCCGATTTAGACTTTTGCAGGAAAAGTACATCGTAATTTATGACGTAATCAGAAACCCTCCAAGCTGAAGACTGCAGGTGCACGCCAGGTTACATGGAAGGTTATGGCATTATGACGTAGACTACCTGCTGAAGCATAACTCGGGCATAAGGCATGCTTTGCTTGGGGATGAAATACTTATTCACTTAATGACATGCAAATCAATTTTTACCTTTTACGCAATATTTTTTTTCCTAAATAGTTGCCTGGTATTCTGGTTTCTCCATTAAAATAAAAATACCATAAAAATTAGAAGACTCTTCTTTTTCTCTTTTTTTTTTTTTTTTTTTTTTAAACGAGCCAACTTAACATATTTAGCAAAGAATCAAATAATTATTTCACTCACTGTATCTTGTAATAAAGCCCGTTAGAATTAGGCGTTTTATGCTTTTAACAGTGGAAAGTCAGCCACCTCTTTATGTTTCATCCATTTGTTGAAGTCTCATTTGTATTTGAATAATAAGGCTGATGCATGAGCCGGAAAATCAGTTCTGTAAACAAAAAGAATTTTCCAAATGAAATCACGGTGGGTTCAGTACCTGAACGTGTCACCTACACGATCCTGGAAGTAAATAAAGTTATCTTTGTCGATCCTCATCAGGTCTCCCGTGTTGAAATAAAGATCGCCCTTCTTGAGAACATTGCGAAGTCTCTTCCGCTCAGTTTGTTCTTCGTTCTGCGCGTAGCCAGCAAACGGGGCTAAGTTTGTGATCTTTGACACCAACAGTCCCGGTTCACCTTTAAAAAAGAAAAGTGAAGATGATGCACGTAACTCGCAGAGAGTTTGTGTCCGCTGGGACGGAGTCCAGGCTCCATTGCAGATGGATGGATGGATGGATGTGCCATTCGCATGAAGAACTGCAGTTATTCTTTACCTTTGCGCGACTCAATGCAGAGGCCGTTAGCATCTCGTACTGGCTCATCTCGCTCTGTGTCATACTTAACAAGGGTGTAAGGGAACAGCTTCTACAGGAGGATAATATGAGTTCAATACAATATTAAACCAACATAAAAAGTACTATCTACGCACATAATATCTCTTTTAGCAATAAAGAAAATACTTTAAATAGTTCATAAAATCAAGATAATTTATAACACGTACTAATCTGTCAGGTTTGCTTGCACACTTTTCGAAGATTAATTATTTTAATAGACAATCTGTTAAATATTTAGTAAATCTGAAAACGTTCCATACATATAAGATTAAAGAATGATTGTTGTTGGGGGTTTTTTTACCCGATGAAAAAAGTGGACTCGTCCAATGGCTCCAATTTTCCCCACGTAGTTCAAAAATCCCACATTTCCTTCGGTGGAGGCGTAAAACTCTCGAATCTGAATGTTCCCAAAGCGGTTAAGAAACTCTTTCCATATCTCTGCCCTGATGCCGTTGCCAATGGCCAGTCTTACTTTGTGGTCCTTGTCATTGTCTTTCTGTAGTTTGAAATAAAAAAATAAAGAACGTGAGGCTTTTTGCGAGTGCGGCAGAAATACATAGTGTCCTATTCAAGAAAATTTAAACTATCCATGAGCTTAGTTAATTTGTTTTTAAAGTTGCCATTTCGGGTAAGATAACAACTAGCTGAGAAATGTGTGTATCCATGGGCACTCAGCAAATCGCCATCTCTGGTGATCTTTCGCCCTTAATACAAAAAGATAAATACACCAACTGACTCTAAAACAAAAGAAACTAATCAAAAACATTTTTAAGGGATTTGAGAATAGCAATGAAGACTGCAGACTTTATGAGCACACTGATGTCTTGTATTTAAAAGACATCAGACATCTAATTAGGCCTTTAATTCCTAATCTCTGTAAGTATGTGATAATCCGACTCACAACAAAAATATTTCAGTTGGATTGAACAGTACTCGTCACTTTAAGTACTGTACATGTAATTTCTAAGAAATATCATTTGCTGAAATAAAATTGACCCTTAAATTAGATACAAGAAGATTCGGTATGCAAAGTTACTTGATATGGCCGTCTTAAGTAAAGGCCAGCATCTATTCCTAGAGGTGACCAGATAAAGACAAACCACCTCATCGGGCTCGTGCAGGGTCACGCAGTAAAATGAGACCGCGCCTCATGTGATGCAACTGAATACTCTGAATGGTATACACGACTGTTTACAGTAGTTCTAAATAAATACAAATACATATTGAAAATATCAGAAACACATGCAGTTAGTGGTGATATTTTAAAAAACAGCTTGATTCTTGTTCTGCAGCTCAGAACCCCGCAGATACTGGCGCAGAAACCTGGAACCCGATAGTTGAGATTTAACGATTTCTATTTTGGTAAGCCAGCTGTGCTGAGCTTTGGGAATGTACAGATTTGGAAAGTTATCTCTGACTGAATAGGCCTCAGCAGCAACTTGCTGCAACTAGTTCCCAGTATTCTGCCTCTGCAGCTGTCTTGAAGAGCAAGTTTTACAGTATCTGAGAGAGACAAGGCCTGGTGCTTGTAAGCGTCCCAGCCAGCGACTCCTGCGAGTTTATTTGAGCTGCAGACTCCAGAATCATTACAAATGTGACTTTCAGCAGCAGATAAAAGTTATTGGACCAAATATACATGTTAAAGTACCACATTTCAAACAGCAGCGTGCATAGTTTACTGTATACATGATAAATTCTTCACAACTTAACTACAGTTACATTTATTTATTTATTTTTCAGTTACAGTCCAGGTAAATGCTGTCCAAGAAATTATTATTTTAAAGGCCTTATCTATTCAAGTTTCAACACCCCTGAGTAAGAAGAAGTCCACCTTAAATCCCTGCAATCGGTCAATGTTTGGCCCTGGTACTGCCACTTTCAGCGATCACATTATCAAAACAGTGCTGCAGAAGCTTTTCTACAACACGGGAGAAGCTGGAATACAGTACTATGAAAAAGTCTCGAGTTATCCCCCATTTTTTTATAGTTTGTTTCCAAGAAGCCAGAATTTCTTGTTATTTTTTTAAGTGGTCTTGAGCAATAGTTCTTCAGGCTTTCTGAAGAAATTAATGAAGTTTTTGTTTTTGGACGTTGGCTGCTTTTTCCTACTTATTTTCAGGCCAGTCCTCACACCTGACCATTTTCTTTTTTTTCCCTTTTGTTTGTTTTTCTTTTGGGTTTTTTGTTGACATAGGAATCATTCAAGCATAAAAGGACACCTAACACGACGGATGAAGCAGTCTCATGTCTACACAGAGCAGACAAACAACTTTAACTTCTAACTTTAGGTACTTTGTTGCTCGCAGTCTGTCACAAAAACCACAGTTTGTTCCCATTTATTTAGTTGAACCAAAAAGTGATTCCCAAAGAGCTATTAGCTAAAATCTTGGCATATCTGAGGATGGTGTGCAGTGTGTTCTTAAAAGAAATCTGAGGAAACTTGACAAATGAAGGTCAAAAGAAGAGGTGGCAGGACAAAAACTATGAACAGTATCTGAAAATTATGCCCTTGAGAAACAAGAAAAAATTCCACCAAAAAACCTAACATGGAACCAACCAGTCAAAAGTTTGGACACACCTTCTCATTTAATGGTTTTTCTTTATTTTTACTACTTTCTACATTGTAGATACTTAATGAAGACATCAAATATATGAAGGAAGATATATGGAATTATATAGCAAAGAAATAATTCTCTATACAACTCTAAATATGTCTTATATTTTAGATTCCCTCTGCTTTGTTGACAGCACTGCAAACCTTTGGCCTTCTCTCAATGAGCTTCATGATGTAGTCACCTGAAATGGTTTTCACTTCACAGGTGAGCCTTTTCAGGGTTCATTTGTGGAATTTCTTGCCTTCTTAATGGTGTTGGGCCCATCAGTTGTGTTCTGCAGAAGTCAGGTTGGTACACAGCTGACAGCCCCATTTGACAACTGTTAGAATTCATATTATGGCAAGAACCAATCAGCTTTGTAAAGAGATACGACTGTCCATCAATACTTTGTAGAACTGAAGGTCAGTCAGTCTGGAAAATTGCTGAAACTCTGAATGTGTCCCCAAGTGCAGTTGCAAAAGCCATCAAGCGCTATGACGAAATTGGCTCACATGAGGACCGCCCCAGGAAGGAAGCCCAAGAGTCACCTCTGCTGCTGACCATAAAATCATCCGAGTCACCAGACTCAGAAATTGCAAGTTAACAGGACCTCATCTCTACATCAACTGTTCAGAGGAGACTGTGCGAATCAGGCCTTTATGGTCAAATAGCTGCTAAGAAACCATTACTAAGGAAAAGCAACAAGCAGAAGAGGTTTGTTTGGGCCAAGAAACACAAGTAATGGACATTAGACCAGTGGAAATCTGTGCTTTAGTCTGATGAGTCCAAATTTGAGATCTTTGGTTCCACCTCCCATGTCTTTGTGCAACACAGAAAAGGTGAACAGATGGTATCTACATGCATGGTTCCCCCCCCGTGGAGCATGGATGAGGTGTGATGGTGTGGGGGTGCTTTGCTGGTGACACTGTTGGGAATTCATTCAAATTGAATGAATTCACACTGAACCAGCATGGCTACCACAGCATCCTGCCGCAACATGCCATCTCATCTGGTTTGTGTTTAGTTGGACCATCATTTATTTTTCAACAGAACTATGACCCCAAACACACCTTTAGGCTCTGTAAGGGCTATTTGACCAAGAAGGAGAGAGATGGAGTGGTGCACCAGATGGCCTGGCCTCCACAGTCACCTGACCCAAACCCAGTCAAGATGGTTTGGAGTGAGATGGATTGCAGAGTGAAATGCAAAAGGGCCAACAAGAGCATCTCTGGGAACTCCTTGACTTTTCATTTCAGGTGACTACCTCATGAAGCTCATCGAGAGAATGCCAAAAGTGTGCAAAGCAGTAATCAAAGCAAAAGGTGGCTACTTTGAAGAATCTAAAATATAAAACATGTTCTGAGTTATTTCACACCTTTTTGTTTACTGCGTAATTCCAGATGCGTTCATTCATAGTTTTGATGCCTTCAGTGAGACTCTACAATGTAAATAGTCATGAAAATAAAGAAAAAACATTAAATGAAAAGGTGTGTCCAAACTTTTGACTGGTAGTGTACATCTGACCTTTCACTTGATCCATCTATTGTTCAATGAAGCCTGACCAGAAAGGACTCAGAGTAAAGGTGCCTGACAAGAAGCCATTCTTAACGAAGGTCAGAAGAAGGAAAATTACAAAAGATCTAGACTGAAAATCAGTGGTAACAAGTCTTAATGGAGTGATGAATCCAAATTTTAAATTTTTTATTCAAATCTGTGTGGAGAGGTACACCTATTCAGCAGCACCTAATCACTTTGGTGGCTTGAGACTTTTGCACAGGAAGAAAAAAAATCATCACAAGGACTCTGTCTGTGTCCTAGTTACACAATACTGTCAGTCTTCAAAATGCTTTGACTGCAAACACACTGTTCCACTTAAACAATCCTAATACATTCTAACTGTTACAAGTGGGAGCCTATTAGAATCCTTTACCTTTGGTGCACAACAGAGGTAACGCATCACCTCTCCAATGTACTGGATAACAGTCACGTTGTGTTTCCTGCAGTCATCCCAGAACTGAGAGGCAGAAAACTTCCTCTTCAGGATTATAGTTGATCCTGAAAGACAGAAAAATACATTATTACACTTGAATAAATAAATGCATGCATATGCAAATTCATCTAGAAATGAGAGGCAATTAAATCATTATGGAAATAGTGACTCCATCTAATCCAATAGGATTAAATTCAGTGCCACATAACTGCATGTGCTAAATAACTAAACAGTGACTGCTCGGGGCAGTGCTGAATCTCTCCTAATAAGCGTGCAACGTGGCTGCTTACCCAAACATATAAGAGCTTTGTGAACCTTGGCCTATTTAGAAAAAAAAGGTGTTTTATAGGATCTGCTCAGATTACAGGTTCACAGTGACAAAAGGCTCTTTCACTTGGATTCCACCAGGGTTACAAGAAAGAGAGACGGCGCAGGGTGATCACTTTTATTTTAGCAGAATTGAGTTCACTTGTACTTTTTTTTTAATATATATATTTTTGCTATGTACTCTCAGCTCCCTGAAGATCTGCATGATCTTCAGGGAGCACAGCCGGTGTCTACTTGTGGTTCAAGAGAAATCAACTGCTTGTGATGATGCATTTGTTTTAGCTAATCCATTTGGGATTTGGGTGGTTTATTTAGCTTTACAGCACAAGTAGGAGAATGTTCTTAATCACTTAATCCATGGATTACAACTATAAAATCATCAGACATGGAGACACAGATTCTACTGTGTGTCAGTACCTTATGGCAGCAATGTGAACCTGAATCTGACGAAAAACTGTCCATTAGATTTATGCACTAAATTTGTGTGAAGGCCTACTCTAATTATAAATGAATCCAATCATTTTAGTACAATAAAACCAAGTTTTGCTTCATTTTCTTGATTTTATCGTACAAAATGCCTTACCTGCAACCAGTTTGCTTGCAAACCAATGTGGATTGTTGGACTTGTTTGCATTAAAAACTACTGGCTTACATCTGGAGCCCAAATGCAGTCCACTTTGTGGACTCACAGTTGTACAGGGGTGCAGCCCTTAGTGCAGATTCAACTTCTCTTGCTGTGCTCCAGTTTGAATTTGAATGCACAACAGCTTTTTTTCACTATATTTTTCTTCCCCTGACAGCATAGGAATTTCCTGAGGTCAATTATAGAAGTGACGTTGACCTCTGTACATAGCAGATGTCTCTGTTGTTTGACAAACTCTGAAATGCATGTAACTAAACAGCGCTTGCTATCTCAGTAGAGGATGAACCCAGCTCTCACAAAGTCTTATTTTTAACTCTAAATCACAGCTACTGCTCAGTCACCTCACCTGTCTCAATCGTGCCAATGAACCCAACAGCAAATCCAGCTGTGTGATACAGAGGAAGGTTGAGATAGAAGACATCACTAGATACTACACCGTTTGATGACAACACAGCCAGAGCTGTTAAGATGCGGTTCTGGTTGACCACAGCTGCCTTAGGAAGACCTACAGAGATATAACAAGCCGCAAAGTCTGAAACTGAATGACACTTTTAATGTGATCAAAAGGACAAAGTCCTGCCACGTACCTGTGGTTCCAGAGGTATAAATATAAACTGCAGGACTTTTAAATGTGATGTGTGACCTGAAGGATCGAGGGATGGGGTCATCCGATGCCTCCTCGACTTCATCAGAGAAGCTCTGGATTCCAGGCGTGTCACTGTGTTTGGACATCAGGAGGACAGTGACACCCTGCTCTATCAGGGAGGGCAGCACGTCTTCCACGGCCTCCTTTAGCTCTGGAAAGGCACATAAAGCACATTCATAAGACAAAGCAAGACAAGCAAAGCAGTGTCGTGCAATACTGCAAACTTTGGTATCAATCTGATTCCAAGCAAATACGGGGCCAGTAATCCTGATACCAATACTGATATCAACTTTGAAAAATTTTGAACACATTTTAATGGTTCTAATTTTCACATTAATAAGTTAACACAACAAAATAGACCTTTCAGCTTTCCACGTGTTCTGAAACTGGGTTTTTTTGGAGACCCGGAATGTAAACATGCCTGTTTCTAAAGAATTTCAAGTCAGCTTCTGTTTAAAAGTGTTGTAGGTTACAAATAAAATAGCCATGAATGCCAGCACATTTGAGGTATTTTTTTTTTTTCATTTCACATAATTCAGGGCTGAAGTGGATAGAAACAAAGCATCAATCCTACTGCACTAGTATCGATCAGATACCACTATCAGTACTATTAATATATGAATTGATCTCACCTCTACTGTAAAGCCTTGTTGGAGGCAAGGAAAACCAAGCCAACTCCACAAGTTCAAAGTTACAGCTCGGTTTAATTCAAATCTGTACTGAATACCTGAATATGTGGATTAAAAGATAAAGGGGTGGTTGACACTATTTGAGCTTCTTAAAAAGCAGAAATGTAAAAATAAAATAAAATAAACAGCTTTGAAGCAAGCACATGGAGGCATACCTGCGGCTGCTATCAACACTTTAGCCTTGCTGCAATTAAAGCAGTGCAGCAAAGACTTGGTGCGGATGTTATGATTGAGGAGAGCTACAGGGGAGCCCAGTTTAGCCAAAGCCAGCCAGGTAAACAAGAAGGCAGGTTCGTTCCCCATAAAAAGCGCGACGGTGTCCCCACCTTTATACCCAGCGTGAGACTGTAGCGCGTTTGCAATTTTGTTACTCCTCTTATCCGTGCAAGCGTATGTGTAGCTTTCATTTTCAAACACTATGAACGTCTTGTCTGGATGCGCCTCGGTCTGCTCCAAAAAACGGTCCAAAACAAAGAAGAGAGGTCTCCTTCTGCGCCTCGCTACAAACTTTACCAAAATACGCACTAGATCCCCGAAATACACAATGTCCATCCAGACATAGGGGGAAAAAGTTTTGAGTGCAAACGGTATGATGAGGAGACTTGCTAAAATGATTGAAATATATATTTCCATCGTGATCTCTTTTTTTAAAGCTTGGACAGAAAAATGTGAAGCCCCTGCTGCAAAATGGGGAGTGTTGCAGATGAGGGTTTTGCTGAGTGGGGCGGAGCGTTTGTTTCAAAGAATGCGAAAATTCATAAGAAAAACAAGTACTTGGAATCACATCAGTGAGAGCGGCAGCAGCAGCTACTGTAAGAGACGCCAATGAAACGCGCAAAGTAGGACGTGCTCTCTAGATTGTAGCTGACAGAGCAACTTTTAGAGAACAACAAAGTTTTAGGGGGGGTTCTAACGAGGCATGTGAGGGGTGGCGTGGGTACGTGCTACACAACATAACATCTTGTCTGAATGGGTGTAGAAGTCAAGTTTAAGGTTTGTATCCTGACTGAAGCGTCATCATTAGTCAAAGAGTCAAATAAAATATGCCATTTGTTTATATAGCCTACAGTTTGGTGATTAAACCCGAGTTATCAATTAAGGCTTAAGCGCCATCCATGGAGTCACATGATGAATATACGCCCACCAGCAAATATCTAATCAGCCAATCACGTGGCTTCAATTCAGTGCATTTAGGCAGCTGAAGTTCAAACTCAGCATCAGCATAGAGAAGAAAAGTAATTTAAGTGACTTTGAATGTGGCATGATTGTTGGTGTCAAATAGGCTGATCTGAATATTTCAGAAGTTGCTGATTTACTGAGATTTTCCCATGCAACTGTCAATAGGTTTTACAGACAATAGTTCAAAAAAGATGAACTATCTAATGAGTTCTCTGGCCCAAAATACCTTACCTTGTCAAAGGTCAGAGGAAAATTGCCAGACTGCTTCATGCTGATCAGAAGGCAACAGGAAATCAAACAAACTCGTATTACAACCAAAGTACGCAGAATAATATCTCTGAATGCACAACACATTGAATTTTGAAGCAGATGGGTTACAGCAGCAGAAGCTCACATCGTGTGCCACTCCAGTCAGCTCAGTGACTGGAGTGATGTTCCCTAGTCCGATGAGTGCTGCTGCAGTCAGTTTGTAGGATCAGAATTTAGATTAAATGAAATGAAAATGATGATGTATCTTGCCTGTATCAACAGTTCAGGCTGGTGGTGTTATGGTTTGGGATGTGTTCTTGGCACACTTTGGGCACATTAATACACATCATGGATGTGCAGCTGACAAATCTGCAGCAACTATGTGACGCTATCATGTCAACGTGGATGAGGATATCTGAGGAATGTTTCCAGCACCTTAGTTTATGTCACGAAGAATTAAATTAGCTCTGAAGGCAAAAGGGGGTTCAACCTTTTACTATCAAAATGGACCTAATAAAGTGGCCAGTGAGTATATGAGTGAAAAAATCCTTCTTCTGCTCACAGAATATTGGGTCATTCCATCTCAAATCAACACAGGACTTCTCCTTCACCATCTCTGATTCATGGCGATGTTTGAACATGAATATCTCATGAATATCCAGCTTTTATGCTGGACTGAGCAAATGTCATAGCTGCACCAAAAAACAAAGTATTATATAGTCTAAACCAAAAACTCAAAATTCTGAAGTTTCCAGGTGGTACTCCTATTCTAACTGAAAAAAATACTGTAATTTTGTTAAATATATACGTAAATTTCCCGACAATCCTCCATACTTCAGAAACAATACCAGTATAAATTACTCCTGTATTTGGTTGAACTTCCAGTCCAGGTGACTACATCCTTTTTTATTACAGTCTGTGACAGGAACACTCATTTAATGCTCATTGCTAAAAGAAAACAAGTTTGGGGAACCACTAGTCTAGTCTTTTATAGTTGCTGTATTATTATAAAATTAGGTATATTCCTTATCTGAATCTTTATCTAATGTGTAACCTGATATTTGATACTTTGTTAATCTTTGCCTCTGGTCCTGTGGCCAACATGCTGCATGCTAATGATTGCATATTCATACACAAAAATACTCACACACACGTATATAAAGTTTAAACACGCAGCCCTATGTCGGTCTGTGTTGTAACTGTTGTTGATTTTTCTTTGTTTAGTCTGAGCATTTTGCAAACTGTTGTAAAATTCCTGCAGGTGGCGCTCTTTTCTGTTTTGGCATTCAAATGTCATTCATTGTCATCAGTCTGCTGCTGCTGAAGCCTTTCGCTTCCCAACATCTTGCTTAAGATATAAAAAAATAAAACAGGACTGGGTAGGGAATAACTCTACTTTCCCCCTAACTTCATAAACATCATAAACATTGAAATCACAACTGAATATTAAATAATGTTTACTCTTCTGCTGCTGGCTACTCTTATTTGCTCTATTGTGCAGATTTGTGAACATGTAAAAGATGAGTAAAGATTTTAAGGGAAATGTTTTCATGCCTCAGAAGATGTTAAAAAAATATATTTTTTAATAACTTTTATCACATTTATTTATTTCATTGCCATCTTTAATGATGAAAAGTACCCTACGCCCTAATAACTAATGGAATTTTTGCCTTTTGAAACTTGTTTTCCAAAGTTTTCATGGGCTCATCATCATCATCATCAATCATGGGAGATGAAAAAATGGCAACACATTAGAAACTGCTTACAGTTTGCCTGAACCTCAACCCTCCAGCCGGTTTGACCTCAGAGGATTAAAGTTTGTTTAAATAGGGTATTCAAAATATGTGCCCCAAGATGACTTTCTTGAAGAAGAACTTTGGTAAAACTCAGTCCAGTCATTGTTTGGTCAGATAGTCCGCGGTCGTCTTTTCTTCATAATCATATCAATTTATCTGCCACTAAATCTGCACAGAGAAAATGTGGATGGATATTAGAGAAGGATTGCTACATTTTTAAGGAGTCTGGTAAAGAAACATTTCTGCATACTTTTGGCAACGAAACAATTCAAAGTCCTCTTCTGAGGTTTGTTGAGGTGGGGTGTTTACTGGAGGAGTTCAAAGATATAGACAGTCTGTTTGTGCTGATGATCAAAAGGTACAGTGGAACAGTACGTGCAATAGCAATCAATGTTGGGATTATGTGTGCACGAAGGTACCAAGGTCAGACAGACATCTGACAACCACAAAGGGGTAATGAGGTCAGGGAAAAAGAAAAAGAAATACTTGATTGGTGTGCAATACGCTAGTGTGCAGGCTGGCTCTGTCCAAAGGTACAAAAGCCTACTAAAGATAACCAGCATGCTCCAAAAAGACCACCCTGAGGTTCCTGAGTTTGTACGTGCTAGACTACCTCTCCTTTAAACCATGAGGCAGACTTCAGGGACTCGCTGCACTTTGTACACCAGCTGTGCATTTATCTACTTCTTTCAATGCTTTCCCACACCTTTTTGATAATGAATGCATGAATGGAGCCTGACATACCTATGCATTTCTAATACCTCGTCACAAAATTGTCTTTTTGACTTTTTTAGACTGGTGGATGATGCTGTCGCAAAGGGATAGAGGGGATAGGGGTGGGTGTCTGAAGGCATCATCAGAGCATATCCTTTGAACTTTGGGCATCAGCCAGAGATTTCTTTTTAGAGAGCAAGGTAATATCCAGGGTCACTGAGGTCTCCAGGTTATGAAACTCTTGCGAGCACAGTCCAGGGAAGCATGTGGTGTCCCAGCCAACCTCTGTGAATATGGCCTCTCCTGTTTTCACACTTTTAGGCGCTTTGTGAATGACTGATTGATACTGATCTCAACAGGCATCTTGTACTTTTACTTTTTTTATAGAGCATGCATGACAAACTTAATCCTGTTAGTCGCTAAGAGTAGGACTGCTCTCAAGAGCTGGGAACAATGTACTGGTTTCACTTTGTTTCATTTAAAAATACTTTTCACCATCCATGCTTTTATTTTGTAATGAGAACAATAAGCGGGGTTAAGAGATCTTTAAAAGGAAAAACATTTTAACCCTCGTTTAATAGCTGAATAAAATCTTAAAACAGTGGTGGGCTGCTTGCTTTTATTTGTTTTTAATGCGTTGTGTGCCGAAGCAAAGAAGATGCATCCCTGTGCACTGAAGTACAAAAAATCGTTTTCATTTCATTTTTTAATCATAATAATAATGCTCACACGTGAGAATCTATATTTGTACCGACAACCGGGTTGCAGCAGGTTTGCATCATGCACAAACCCGCTACAAGCCTGCAGTATATTTTTGCCCAATGAAAATAGCGCTTTTCAGATGTTCACGGAAACTTTTAACGGCGCTGGTCCACCTGATAAGAATGTGCTGGCGTAAGGGATTGTGTTTCAGAAACGCGTTTTTCCTCAAGTCACGTTGCCCCACAACATAAAAGCGACCAATGGTCTAAGAGGCACGTAGTCCCACTGCTATAAAGTTGGCTTTGAGCTGAGGCGTCTTCATTCATGAGCACACTGAGAGGTGGATCCTGCGCTGCCGTTTGATTCCACTGACACACTCACTATTACGTTGGACAATGCTGCGAGTAAGATGCCTGAGAGGAGGTAGCAGGGGGGCCGAGGCTGCCCATCTGATCGGAGCAATGGTTGGTATTACGGTGGTTTAATGTCTTCTGTGTCTCTCTCTCTCGCACGCTCGCTCACTCTCTCTTTTCTTTTAAGCGGCGGTTTTGTTATAAAGCACAAAGTCAGTGAAAGTGAATAAATATGATTAAATTTGGCATTTCTCTTCACATCTGCCGCTGCACTTCATTGGTTTGTTCATTTGTTATTTGTCTAATTAACACTAGAAGCGCTGAAGCAGTCATAATGACCCCGTTTGGAGGTGACTGTGTTGCAGAAATGAAGCTGAGGGAAAATGGGAAGATTTTTTTTTTAATCCAGCGCTGTTTGAGCATAAATCGTAATTGCACCAATTATTTCCAAGAAATCTTCCTCCAGTGACTGGCGTGATTTTCTTAACTGCTGACAAAGCTTTTTTTTTTCTGGTTGCCTGAGTGACAGTGAACAGCTGTTTGGCACAGATGCGCTCTCAAACTCAGTGACACTGAAGCTGTTCCCGAGCCAGCGGAGGCCACACTGTAGCGCCTATCTGTGGAGATAAGGCTTCTTAATAAAACGTGTACTTTGGCACCAAACCAATCAACCTCACGGAAGCTTTTTCGCTTTGAAACCCAAGGAGCCTGAATGTGTTATCAGTTAACACACAGATCAGCCGCTTTCTACGTGAGCTGGGGGCATTGAAATAAAAATAAAAATAAACACACCACTAAATAGGAATTTCATGTAGACCGATCTGTTACTGCACATAGTGTAAATATCTACTAAACTGACCCAAAAGGGGAAAAAAAGATCTATTAAATCCAAAGATTTTATGCAAAAGTACATGAAATTTTTGTTCAGCAAAATATATATATAAAAAAAAATCTTATGTGTTTTCACTTCTATCAGCTTGGCCGGGCGGTGAACGGATGGGTGCAGAGGACCCTCCAAAGCACTTCAAGTGCAGCAGCTGCACAGCCACAGCATGTAGTTGAAGAGGAACATGTTACTGAGCCCGTTCAGCAGGAATGCCCAGTCTGCAGCTACAATGAATGGGACCCTCTGGAGGAGGTGATTGTGGGGCGAGCTGAAAATGCCCACGTGCCTCCCTTCACTGTGGAAGTGAAAGTAAGCAATGCTCTCAAAAGATGCTTTGACTCAAAGCATCCTCGTCATTTCTCTCAGCTGTCAGATTAACTCCATGTTGTTATGCTGCAAACCTCTCATCAGGCTAACACATATGAGAAGTACTGGCCCTTCTACCAGAAGTATGGGGGCCGGTCTTTTCCTGCGGACCACTTGAAAAAAGCTGTTGCTGAGATTGAAGAAATGTGCAATATTCTGCGTCACGAGGGCGTCGTCGTGAAGAGGCCAGAACCCCTCGACTGGTCTGTGGAATACAAAACACCAGACTTCACCTCATCAGGTAAAGAGACAGAAAAGTGCACCGGTAATGCTGAGCAGTACACTTTTCATGACTCCTCTCAGTGTATGTGTGACATAAAGGTGTTAATGCATCACACTGCAGCTTATAAATGAGTCTTTGTAAAGTAATTCTCTGCTGTTGACCCTCTTGTAGGAATGTATGCGGCCATGCCCAGAGACATCCTTTTAGTGGTGGGAAACGAGATCATCGAGGCTCCTATGGCGTGGAGGGCTCGTTTCTTTGAGTACCGAGCCTACAGACCTTTAATCAAGGAGTACTTCAGAAAAGGTGCAAAGTGGACCACTGCTCCTAAACCAACAATGGCCGACGATCTGTATGATCAGGTGAGGCCTTAGTTTGGGAGCTGTAACATAGCCAGGTGGTCATTTCTCAAGGCAAGGACTTAAGTCAAAGTTGCATTAACACCTAAACACCTTGTTTATGTTCTTTATAGCACACCTAAGCTCTCTGCATCAACTTTTTTATTACTCTGTACATGATAGCGTGACAGCAGGCTATCCCTATATCTCAAAACGAGTGTAAATTCTTTTTGTGTGTGTCCTTCAGGATTATCCCATCCGCACAGTGGAAGACAGGCACAAATTAGCTGCTCAGGGGAAGTTTGTGACCACGGAGCACGAGCCCTGCTTCGATGCTGCTGACTTTATTCGAGCTGGGACGGACCTCTTTGTTCAGAGGAGCCAGGTATGAAGGATATTTTGCTTATCTTATGACATCCTATGGGTGATATCTTATGCTGAAATGGTAGTCACATCCAAAAAAAAAAACAAAAAAACCCACACACGCATATATAGATCTGTCTTTTATCCACTGCACTTACAGTTAAAAAGAATGTTTCTCTGAATATGAATGTGAAGCTTGGATAAGCCCCTAAAACCTCTCCTTTCACACTGCTTTTTATTCAGGTTACAAACTACATGGGAATTGAGTGGATGCGGCGTCATCTGGCGCCAACCTACAAGGTCCACATAATCTCCTTCAAAGACCCTAACCCCATGCACATTGATGCCACGTTTAACATCATCGGGCCAGGACTCGTGCTGTCAAACCCAGATCGCCCATGTCGCCAGGTACTGAAAGGCAGGAGAGTGCTGTGCTGCCCTCTTCTGGGTACACTTGTACACACCA
This sequence comes from Oreochromis niloticus, assembly GCF_001858045.2. NCBI lineage: Eukaryota > Metazoa > Chordata > Actinopteri > Cichliformes > Cichlidae > Oreochromis > Oreochromis niloticus. Next base: position 13,619,449 of record NC_031965.2, read on the forward strand.
CCACCACAGAGTGGCCCACACTCACCAGTGCTCTTTGTCTTTTCCATCAGGTAGACATGTTCAAGAAGGCTGGCTGGACAGTTGTAAAACCACCAATACCTGTGATTCCTGATGGTGGGTACTCAAGGCAAAAATTATTTTCTTTCACTCACAAAAAAAGATGATATTTTGATTGTTTTTTTTACTGAAAAAACCCCACTCTCTTGCTGAGCAGATCACCCACTGTGGATGTCCTCCAAATGGCTGTCCATGAACGTCCTGATGCTGGATGAGAAGCGTGTCATGGTTGACGCCAATGAAACCACCATTCAGAAAATGTTTGAGAACCTCGGTGAGCCTCTATAAGCACCTTCATCACCTTATTTATTTTTAGATAAACTCAATTTCAGTAAAAAATAAGAAAAAATGCTCCATAACTGTGTGTGTGTTTAAATGCAGGTATCAAGACCATAAAGGTGAACATTCGCCATGCCAACTCCTTGGGTGGTGGCTTCCACTGCTGGACAACCGATGTCCGCCGCCGTGGTACCCTGCAGTCCTACTTTCACTAGCCTTGCCAGAAACAGGCAGTTTTATTGAGCTTTGAATATAAAGCCTCAGTCCGGAATCACTGCAATAATCCATTTTTATTATCAGTCAGTTTTAACCCATCAGTCAACGAAGGCTGAAACTTTCCTAAACAAAAAGGCCATCTTTAAACCTATCTTTTTATAAATGCGTATTCAGGTGTCGCCTGCTGAAACTCAAAGTTTGAATTCTTTAAACTGGCAAAAACAAATGATGGAGAGGAGTAACGAAGACAGGTGGCACCGAAGCCTTTACCGGATTGTGTCTTTATATAGTAAACAAATATTTATGGATTGTTTTGATTTGACATTGCTGCACATCACAGTGCCTTTGCAGACAGCTTTGTTTGGAGACAAATAGAATATACTGGATAATCTCAACAGCAACAAATGAACATCACTTGAATCAGTGATCTCAATAATAACTGCATTTCTGGCCTGGCTGTTGTGAAGTTGAAGTGTTTATGGCCTTTACATCGAACGCCAAAGCTTTGAGGACAAGGTACAATTTGGTATGTGAATGTCATCAGATTAGGGCACAGGAGGAGGGAAGCCTCCTCATGAAACCTTAAAACCACGATCCTACCTTTTTCAAAAAGAAGAAACCAAAACATTTTTTTATTTAAATAAATGTATAAAACTTTTATGTAGGTCATTAAACAATATTGACTTCTTTTTACCGCTTATTATTTTTGTAAAGTTTTCAGTTTATTGAAAGGAGAAAAAAAAGTTCTGTTTATATTTTCCGTATTCTTTATTGGATTTTCCCAACAATTCCCAAATGCATGAAAGTATGTGGTCCATATCAGATTTTGTATACCTTTTTCCTCTGCTGTTTTCTCCTATTGCAAATCTGGGCCAGTTATATGCTAGTAGTCATTCTCACTAAAACTGCTTGGCTGCTTTTTGTGTCTTCAGGATGGAAGATGTTTTCTTGTGAAGATTTCTGTTTTTTGATTCCTTTGCCGCTGACAGGGTGGGATGTAAGGCATTAGCCTGTCTTGATATTTATTGTGAAACAATAAATTAAAGGGACGTTGTGGCTCAGCAGAGGAATGCTAGTGGTGTTTTGTAATGTGCAATGTTAATAAATTAAAGCAAGTTGTGTGACACAGCTGTGATTCTGTATTTGCGTTTCCATCCATCCATCCATCCATCCATCCATCATGAGGGTACAGTCTGTAACAGGGCTATCACAGAGAGCTGGACAACCATTCACTCTCACATTCACACCTACAGCCAGTTTAGATAATAACCAATTAAGATAACTTGAGCATATTTTTGGACTGTGGGAGAAAAAATCCGACGCAGGCACAGGGAGAGCATGCAAACTCCATTTTAATTATACATTATATTTTATTTGATATACCTCCGATTATAAACTGGTGAGTATTGCAGTACTGCATATCTTAATCTTCCGTCCACTGCACCAGTGTCAAGAGCCCATGCTGTAAAAGCTGACTGGCATTTTGGTAATACAAGTTAAAGATGCCTCATTGCAAATAAAAGCTCTGCAAAGAATCTTTTTACACTCCTTGCACTATGGGTCCCTTTTAAAATGTTCACCATGCATTAATGTGTTAGCGGCTTTAATGCCATCAGGGTCCTGAACCATGTTACAAAACACACAAGCAGTTTAAAAAGTGCTTGTGTGTTTTGGGTTGAAACTTTAACCGGTTAGATTCTCAAACATGGTTGGAGCATAAAGTGACTTAAAACTGAAAACTCCCAAAACAAACTTTTAACTCTACAGTAGTTACATGCAGCACTGGAGCACATGCGTACTTTGTTACTGCTGATATCACACATTAGCTTGAGCACAGAGGGCCACTGAGGGTAAAACAAACCCGTGAACCTGGGACCCCTTCATCTGTTTGATAAATGGCACCGCAGTTTCCAGTGCATGTGGCACCACATTTACTGTAACACCTTTATGTCTGTAAACATTAACCAGGCTGATTTGTCAGTGAGTGGAACATTGCTTCATATATTATTATGTAAACCTGACTACTGCCAATAGAAACCGTACACACTACTGTAAAGGAAAAAAACATGATAATATCTGCCTCAGTCATTTATTACTTTAGCTTAATTTAAAAGGCAGAATCTTGGGATATGCGTGAGCATGTTAAATTAACCTTCTAGTTTGTGGACACTGTCTTCTCTTAACTGCAGTTTTGTCTTTTAATATTGCATAAACTTTGTAATTAACTCAATCGTTTCTTTTATTTTTTCTCACTCGGGTTCAGATAAAATGTTTTAAAATGTGTTCACCTCTCCGTGCTCTTCTTATGGGACTGAACAATACTGTTACTGTGTAAGAAGTTTTAGATCTTAGCTAAATGGATACCACTGTATGCAAAGGAGAACAAGTCATGAATTAAATATGTAATGGCCAATTTCAGCAAATGAAATTGTTTTCCTCAGCATGCAAGATATTTAAGGCATTACTTTTACACTGAGAAGATGACATAGAGAGAAAGAACATCAGGTGCTTGGCTCTAACAGCCTGCAGCAGCAGGATCACATTTCCAGGTCGTCATCTGCTGCTCGTGATTAAAACACCCTCACTTTCAATCTAAGTACATTTATTACTCTCGAACTGTTCAGTCTTTGCTTCAGCACGGCATGTTCAGCCTTTTCCATGTCTGCGCTCCTCCCACCTCGTGCAAGATGGCAGGACCACCTCAATCTGAAGTCATTTGATGCTGACCCTTAACACCATTAAAGATCTTCAAGTAATCCGCTTTGATGTTTGGCAGTTGATGTAATTGTGCTGTTAGGAGGATAAATCCTCAATTTCCTCAATCTAGTTAACATCCGCTGTGACTACGTTTGACAACAAAGACAAGACAAAAAACAGTTTGCTTACCATCCACAGACATATCCTGACCATGTCCAGCTTTCTGACTTTACTCATTTGCCAGTCATGTTGGATTCGTAACTGATTCACCTTTGTGTCAATGTGGTTTGGATCAAACTATCGGGCTGGACCTGTGGCGAGACACACACATTTTATAACAGGAGAGGTTTACTTGAAGCCAAGTCACTTCTCTATGCAGCTGCTCAACTGTGTGTTTTTTTTTCTGATCCTATGTAGACCTGTGCAGATGGGCTGCTTGTTTGTACAGCTGCCTAATTGAGCAACAGTGCAGCTGCCACTGCAACTGTCTCCAAACAGGAGAATTGATTGGGATCTTGTAAAGATCAGGCTTCACTGTCTGCAGGAGCACAACACTCACCTCCTCAATTCCTCTTATCTGAGGAAGAGTTTAGGCTCAGAAACATCCGGCCGCTCAGTTTATACTCATCAAATACAAAAAGCAGTGAAAATGTAAGATATCTCAGGAGCATTTTGGGGTTTTTTTTATCCACAGTGGTGCGAACAGTACAAAATATCAGGAATATATGACATATTCTAATGGTTCCCTTCTTGTCCATCAGGATAGATATAAGTATTACACTATTACACCCACATGAAAAGAGACTTTAAAGTAAAATGTGAGAAAAAAAAGTAGTGTTAAATAACACAGGGAGGCAGCAAATCTCATGTCACACATTTAATACAAAAGACTTCACTTGAGTGGTGGTTTAAGTGTCTTGTCTCTGCCGACAGCAGGTTTAACAGGTTAAAGTACATTTTTTTTTGCGTAACTCTTAATGGATGAGAGCATTGCAGAGGTCAGGCTGAGTAAAAAGTAACTTTTTCAGGTGGCCGTGCACGCTAAGGAAAATGCACACACATAGATTTTATGCTTCTAAGGTGCCTGCAGAATGGAGAAAGTCTAAAAAGGTCAAAACTCCAGCAACACGTAGTAGTGGTGTATTGAACAGCCTTATTGTGAAAGCATTTAATCAGGCTCCTCACATGACACATTGCCAGATGAAGACAAGAGGAAAGAGGAAAACCAAAACAACAGCATTGCAAGGAAATCCACTTCTGTGGCAGCCAGCACAGCTTTTTTTTTTCCCAATGTGTTTCCAGCTCTGCAAGGCCCTTATTTGTCTAATGCACAAACCGAGAAGGTTGTTAACCTTGTTAAGAAGGTTGCAGACTCTCCTGTTTTCACCTTTTTACTTAACTTTACCTTCTGCTTTTAACTTTTTCTCATCATTTGATGGCCCAGACACAACCAACCACTAATGCGTGGATGAATGTCTTAATATAGAGAATTATACCTAATTTCACATGTGAATGACAAATGTGACCATGAGAAGCGGAAGCAGGAGCAGCCCTTGGTTGCACAGTCTAAATATAGGCTCAAGGTTGCGCATGAAAAGAAGTCAAAACAATGTCTTAAAGAGCTCGCACCAGTGGCTAACTGGTTGTAAGTACATAAGCATGTTGTTCAGTGAGCCTGATTATGTGTTTCGTCAGGCTGTGTCCATTTTTGGGGGACGTAAATGACGTAAATGAAGTAGGCAGCACGGTGGCACGGTGGTTAGCACTGTTGCCGCACAGGTTCTGAGTTCAATTCCACCATCAGGCCGGGGTCTTTCTGTGTGGAGTTTGCATGTTCTCCCCGTGTTTGCGTGGGTTCCCTCGGGTACTCCGGCTTCCTCCCACCATCCAAAGACATGCAGCTTGTGGGGCTAGGTTAATTGGATAATCCAAATTGCCACTAGGTGTGAATGTGCGAGTGAATGTGAGTGCGAATGGTTGTCTGTCCCTGTGTGTTAGCCCTGCGACAGACTGGCGACCTGTCCAGGGTGTACCACGCTTCTCGTCCTATGACAGCTGAGATAGGCTCCAGCGCCCCCCGCGACCCTGAAAAGGATCAGCGGAAGCGAATGGATGGATGGTAAATGAAGTCCCCCATAATGTAAATCATTAAGCCATGGTTCAGGATGCCAGTTGTGATCGCTCTGCTTTTTCTTTTATATATATATCTTTAATATTTTTTTTCTTTTATGATTCTACAAGTACAACATGTGGAGACAATAAATGATAAAGCAGTTTTCTGAGCATCTGAACATCCTGAGACGCAGCCGCCGAGCTGTCTCAGAATCACCGGAGACATGATGCAGCTGAGCGTTATTCCTCTGCCTTTTTAATTTTATTGCCTGATAATATCCATCCTTTGTTTGGAAACTTGTATGGGTCAAAATTTAATATACACAGACCTATATGTGTAAACTTATGCCAATGTAACATAATAAACATGCATAATTTTGTATTTAGCACTATAGGCATTTTTTTTTTTTTCAAATCTGTAATTGCATGAAACGTTTAATAGTTTACTGACATCAGGAAATAAAAGTCTAACCAGTTTCATTTAAATGCTTATTTTACAGGAGCTGCCAGTAGAGAGCAACAGAGCGCACTTTCCAAATCTCTAGACAACCAAAAGATCCCTAAAAATGTTTCACTTGTGGTAAAAAGTTGGCCAACTGAAATATGTTATCTAAATATTTGGGCTACACTCCCAAAGTGACATAATAACTGGTCTGGAGAGATTCTCACTTCCTATTCTGATTTAATGTCCTAAAAACTAAAATAGTTTGTTAAGAAAACATGAACAAATTAATCATTTTGGCGCCTCCTAGTGGAAGAATCATGGAATAAATCTTTAGAGTGCACCGCACAGCCCTTCAGCAGATTTCAGGCACTTACACAAAGTAATGTCGAGCATGAAATCAGTTGCAGTAAACCCATATGGCCCAAGTGGAGCAATTCTCAGTTCTTTTTTAACATCTTTTACACACTTTACAAAGCCTCCAAAAAGTAACCTCTGCGAGGCTACACTTCCCATTTGAAATGATAAATCTTATGTCATAATAATCAAATTACTGACATGACTGGACAGATATTTTTCATTTTTATTCATTGGTATTCTAGACCAACTTTAAACTTATCTTGAAAGATAAACATAAGTGTCAGACTATGTTTTTAACTTATTTTTTTTAGCTTGTTTTCTTTTGCTTTCAGGAGCCGCCTCTAATATTATGGTGTGTTGTCACTTTAGTGTCGTCACTGTGAGATAAATCATTGCTTGAGGGGCGTGTAAGTATGTAATGCCATTATGAAAACTAATGAAATGAATTATGAAATAAAATTTCACAACAATTTTGCTAGCTGGTCTATTATTCAGAAACTGGTGATTGGTTTACGTGATTATTAACTCTGTGTTATTGTTGTTGTTTTAATTTACTTAATGCATCTTAGTGTCCATCCTTGAATATAACATGGAAATATCATTTTTAAAAAGCTGCAAAATATCAATAAGGTTAGAGTAACGGAGGTTTCCTTGGTGTTACAGTCAGACTCACTGGCCACTTCATTAGGTACACTTGTTCAACTGCTTGTTAATGAAAATATGTAATCAGCCAATCTCTTGGCAGCAAATCAGTTCCCCCAGGCATGCAGAAATGGTCAAGATAACATGCTTAAGTACAAGCCCAGAATCAAAATGAGGAAGAGAGGTTATTTAAGTGACTGAATGTGGCATGGTACAGAAACTGTTGATCTGCTGGGATTTTCCCACACGGCCATCTACACGTCTACACGGTCTGAAAAAGAGAAAATATCCCACGAGCTCTGGAGAAAAATGCCTTGTTGATCCCAGAGGTCAGAGGAGAATGGTAAGACTGTTTTGTGCAGATAGGAACAAGAAAATAAGCAATCGTTACAGTCGAGGTATGCAGAAGAGCATCTCTGAACATGCAGCACCTCAAACCTTGATGGAGAGGGGCTACAGCAGCAGAAGACCACATCAGCCTCTTCTGTCAGCTGAAAACAGTAAACTGAAGCTATGAACTGGACAACTGAAGACTGGAAAAATGTTGCCTGGTCTGATGGGATTGTGGTGGTGGTGTAATGGCGTCGGGGATTGCTGCTTGCCACACCTTGGCCCTGTTAGTAACATATAAGCATTGTTTAAGCGCCATTTTTACTGTATAGCCAGTATTATAGACCACAGTGTACCCATGTTCTGATGGCTGCTTCCAGCAGGATAACACACCATGTCGCCAAGCTCAAATCATCTCAAACTTCTTTCTTAAACATGCCAAGGAGTTCTCTGCGCTCAAACGGCCTCCAAAGTCACCAGATCTCAATCAGCAGCAACCGTGAGATGCTATCATGCCAATGTGGACTAATATTTCTGAGGAATGTTTTCAGCACTTTGTTAAATCTGTGGCATGAAGAATGAAAGCACCTCTGAATCCAAACGGGAGCTGTGGTATTAGCAAGGTGTGCCTAATAAAGTGGCCAGTGAGTGTGCTACCACGCTGAATGGAATCACATGATGTCCAAGCTGAGTTAACTCGACAGATATAAAATGCAAAAAGGAATTTTGCTCCTTGAGCAACGCACAGCCACTGACAACCTCATGACTTTAGCACGTAGACAAAACACGCAGTTTAACAGTGAAGCAAACGTAAACAAATGACAGCCTCACTGTCCTACGATGTCCCGGCTAAAGAATGTGGCAGCACAAAGTACAATGGTGATAACTGAGAGCCAAACATGCATAAATAAGAGAAGTGTAAATAAGGTAAAGTAAACATGTCATCTCTTCATGAATAATGCAGCCACTGTTACTGACAGCTTATAAAGAACTGAGCATGATCTGTCAGCGGATTCATTTATGTGCTCTCATCTGTCAAATCTCTGACATAGATTTATATAACACTTACATTCTTCACATTGCTTTTTTTTCCCTTTTTTTATTGAGGCTGTAAACCATTTGAGGCTGGATTTTGTTTCCGGGCCATGCCTTAAGGAAATTGAGCAAACTCTTATAAATATGTTGCACAAAAAAGCTCCAAAAAGCAATTAATGGTTTTAATATTGAATCTGTGGTAGCGTGTAATACAGCCATGTTCTAGCATTATAGCATTTTGTGGCTCTGTGACAGCTTTTAGCCTGTTGATGCTCACTGTCATCAAAGGCAACACAGACTGAACTATGTTAAAGGGGAACGCTGCCAATTTTACACATAGAGCGCAATTTACTTGTCGTGGGGAGGACTATTATGAGTATGTGTCAGGGCCTTTCCTAAGGCTAAGAAAACACGTGTGAAGCCAAGTTTATCTGAGAGTATTTTTTAATAAAGTCTGTAGTCGGCACACTCAAAGGCACTCAGTTTAAATGATGGGTGTGTATAGGGAAATGTTTCTACTGAAAGGATGCTATTGGTGGTGTATAGGAAACGTTGTTTTCTTCTTATGATGTGCTGCGAGCCCACCAACTTAGCACAACTGCTAATACTTTTATTGTCTGCGTCTTGCTCATTTTCAGCTGAACAGTGTCAGTTCATTGGACTCTGGATACTGCCCTCCTTCTCAGTCTTCACGTGCAACAAATCTCGACTGAAACATTTGTTATTTAGAGCAGCACATCTCGTCTAAATTTAGCTATCCACTTATAAACGCTGCACATAAGTAAACAATGATTTTTTACTTCTTTTTTTTGCAGGCCCTCCGTCTGAAGCAAGAAGTTGTCAGTGGTGATTAAATGCGAAGAAACTAAATATAAAAATGTTTTAGCTTTTGAGGACAGACTAACACACTAACTGGCAGCTCTTCCTCCTCATTCTTCTTCCTCTTTTAGTTATCATTTTCATGCAGATGGCAGAGAGGTTCCTTTAACACTGCTGTAGTAGTTACTAGAAATGGCGAGTATTTGTTCAATCACAGAAGAACGTATACTTGCACTTTCTAAAAGACTTCAGCAAGAGTTTGATGTAAAAGCCGGCATTGAGATATATTATAATTCAATCATCCAGTTACCTGAAAAGTGATTTGTACATGTTCCATATTTATCCATCAGTCCATGTACCCATTTAAGAGAATTTTCGGACATATTTGTGCTGGCAAAACCAGCACAAACTGGACAGTAGGTTGCCTCCAGTTCAAAAAGAAACCAAAGTACAACAAAAGATAAATAAATAAATCTAAACAAACCACAGACTGGAAACGCTGAAAGTCGTCACCAGAAGCACAAAGACGATCAGATAGTTCAAAGGGCAAAAAACGGGACTATGAATACACAAAGGGGTTGATTAGAGAAAAGACACATGTAACAAGGAATGCTGTATGGAAAAACACAAAGGCAGGAAGTAAAACAATATGGACGAAAGATGAGGGAATTTCAAAATAAAAGAGAAAGGCTAAACCTTTAAACTGAGACAAAATGAGTTTAAACATGTGCTATGATAAAACTGAGTTAGAATATGTAAATAATAATAAAAAGGGTGTAAAAAAGTCACTGTATTTCTTAAAATCTGATTGATAATGTTGCTTGACTGTAATTTTTGCAAAATAGAGCAGTCAGCTGTTTGTTCCTTGAAACATGTGGTGAAAAATATAGTGCGGAACATGTGTTTAGAGATTTCTCAACCTATCTTGATGATATGATGAAACAATACTGCTGATCTCTCCCGAAAAAAAGCACCAGATATAGATCAGATAGTACCTCTGCAACATTTTATACTCTGGATTAACAGTAAGGCTGTGTGGATCCTATAAGAAGCCCCTAGCTGCTCATCTCTCTGATTAAGAGCACCCAGCATGCACTGAGGTCTGTTTTTCGGCCAGAACCATACATCTGGGTGACAGCTGTACGTTCAGAGCTGTCTCAAAAGCTGAAGTCAAAGCTTATGACACAAGGCAGACTGTTTACTGTATTATATCATACTCTTACAGTAGCTTCATACCCTTATTCAGTAGCTGAATAATGATTAAAAACATTAAGTATCATGGGCTTATGCTATTACTAGGATTTGTAGGAGCAACATAGGAAAAGGGCTTGTCTGCTAATTGAAAGGTCGATGGTTTGATCCCCAGCTTCTTTAGCCTATGTGTCACAGTATCCTTGGGTAAGATACTGTACCATGAGTTGCCCCCAGTGCATCTGATATCCCTGTTTTAGTGTTAGTTACCAACATTGTAACTGACCAGTGACATTGTCTTAGCACTTGATTAGCATCAGCCAAGAGGTTAGCTAATGCTCTCAAAAAATGATCACTAGCAAACCATCATGGGTAAGCTAAAATTGGCTAACTTGATAAGATAGATAGATAGATAGATAGATAGATAGATAGATAGATATTTTAATAAAGAAAACACATAAATGCTTGCCCCCCCCCCACACACACACACACACACACACACACTGCAAAGTTATGACATCACAACAACATGATTGGTCAGTTGCGATGTTGATCCCGGACCAACATTATTATGATGATGTAGGAACAAAGCCAACACGAGGGCATCAGATACACCATGTCAGCAACATAATTAGGCATAGAAAAAAGCACTTTGGTGAATGAAATGCTCAAATTGAGTAGAAAAAGTCCTACACAAGTACCAGACCATGTTATGGTCATGATATTCTTGTGTCAGGTGCCTTTAAGTACTTGAGTATTTTAAAGTTATTTAATAGAAATATTAAAGAAGGAATACACACAAAGCCTAAGAGACAGGAGAGGGAATGATTTGACAGCCATTAGAAATCTGACTCTTCAGACCAACAGGCACAGTCAATTCAATATATGACCTGTTGGAAATACACATTTCCATGCAGGGCATTGCAATTTTGCTCCTTTTCTGAATTCAGAGGAACTAGGCCACGCTCAGTGGGAGGTTGGGGGGTCACAGGCCCTTTCGCACTACCATGAGGTATTGTTCTCTTTGAGGTTTCAGGATGAAGCAGACATTTGTTTCATTTTTTTGTTTTTGTTTTTTAGTCCCTAAATATACTTTGTGAAGTGCTGCTGAGTTAGTGAAGCTTGCCAAAGAGGTGAGCGAATGAGTTTCACAAAATAAAACAGCTCATCAGGAACAAACTTTGCTGGTAAAATGTACGAATAAAAGAATAAATATAAAAACATATTTGGATTTATTTTTTTAAGCAACACAATAATTTCTTTTAAGTTGTGATTGTTGATCTTACTTACTAATTATTATAAATTACGTGGCACATTGTGTATCATATTAACCAATATTGTAAAAAAAAATCTCCTCATGGTCGTTTAACATTTCATTATCAGCAACAACGTCAGTGTGATAATCTCTCATTACAGACCCTTTAAATGGATTTAGATATGCATTAGTGTGTTTTGCATGTGTTTTCAGACAGATTTGCATAGACTACAACTTTATTATGTGCATTCAAGCGTTTTAATAAAAGTTTTCCTGTGTATTAAAAACTGTAAATGTGTTTTCCCAGATTCAGCAGGGCGAGAGACTCATCCACAGTCACAGTATCTGCGGTTTGCATGTGCTACGTGCTTTGAATAAAGAAATGAAATAAATAAATAAATAAAGGTAAGGCTACCTGCAGCCAGCTCAGCGTTGGTTGGCCAGGGCTCTTTTTTCCTCTTTTCAAAGTTCCCACGGAAAGCAGAGGACCGCCCAGCGGCGGCGAGCGCGCCTCTGATTGGCTGCGCGCAGCTCATTTGCATTAACGTCAGTAAAGGCTGTAGGTCAATCCTTGCGGGTGCTTTTATTGGATGTGCCGCTGTCAAGCAGTGCTGAAGAATTGGAAGGGCAAACGCCAGAAAAGGCAGAGAAAAGACAAACATTAAATCAGCATTATGTAGCTCGATCTTGCCTTACTTCCGCTCTCGACAACCTCAAATAATCCTGCCGTGCCCGATTTCGGATCTGAAACTTGTGGACACGGAGCGGTCTTTTTTTTTTTTTTTTTTTTGGGAAAGATTTTTTTCTCTCTCTCTGTGTGTGTCTCTCTCTCAGAGCGATCGCATTCTCCAGAGGTGGTACCTCACAACATTACTCTCTGACAGCCTTTACATCCTTTTTTTTTCTCTCCCTCCTCCTCCAGAATGACAGAAAATCGCGGAGCCTGCTAACACTCTTTACTGCACCCGGGTTTGGAGCTCTTATATCAGGCGGATCATCCTCAGCCGGCCAGCGGATGCCTGAATGGAGATTGCGAGCCATCCACCAAGATTTCTCCGCGTCCTAAAATTGGTGATTTGGGGCTGATAAATGGAGTGTTGTGTCGGGCAGTATGCTTCACGAAGCTTGTTTGACACCGGAGCCACTGGCCAGAATAACGCTCTGCAGTGTGAATATTTCAGCCTGTTGATGATGAACCGCTCAGGACTGGAGCAAAGTGTCGTGAGAACCGGTTTATGGGCCCGTGTCTTGAGCTGAAGTGGGCAACCGGATTGTTGAAGAGAAGGAGAGGAGAGGAGAGGACAGGGGGAGAGAGAGAGAGAGAGAGAGAGAGAGAGACAAGGCATCATTTTTGATGGCTCCGAGGTGGTGGAGGACGACTACACATGAAACCTTGGCCGCAAAAAATGGATAAAACTATTGCATGAAAGCTGGCCGGGGAGGGGGGAACTGCATGGTGTGTCTTAGGCCTACTTGATAACACTGAAGTTGAAGGGGGGGAGAAAAAAATGAGAAAATGGTGATGTGGTACGAGGAAGGCGAGAAGAGGAGCCGGAGTGAGGGATAATAATAATAAAAAATAAAATAAATCGTCCATGGGGATCTGAGCAGCGGAAGAATAACGGAATCCAAGTTTTCGAGGACAAGACAGCTGCTTTGATTGAAGCTCTCCAATTAACTTCATGTGAAAAACAGAGGGAGGAAATCAGCTTCCTGGTCGGGGGTGGGGGTTAGAAAAATATATTATTCATGCCTTGTGTTAGAGCAATTGCAGAACCGGCTTTGCTGTGGCCTAGATGATATTTACATATATATTTATATATATGTAGCCTATATTTAAACAACAAAAAAAAGTATGAACCTTAGGAGGAAGAGTGGACTTTAAGATTACAAAAAGAGGGCGAATGACACTCTTGTAGCCTCAAAGTAAAGCACTTGCGCAAAAAGGAAAAAAAAAAAAGGCTGAAGTGGGTTGAAGCATGGGCTGTGCTTCAAGTATTCATATCTCTGATAGGGTGGTCTACCACAGTGGAAAAGAGTCCGAGGATTCCCACTCACCCCAGCAGACTAATACCACTCAGCATCAAGGAAATCCTGCCTCTGGACTACCCCTAAAACCCCCTAGCTGCAAGGTGAGGGACTCTACATTCATTTACATTTACACAGACACAGATCCACTATGTGTGTATGTATGTGTGAGAGAGAGTCAGTTGCTTGTGTATATGCATGTCTAAAGCTGTTCAACAAAAAACCTCTGCTCTATAAACTACGGTCTATTTACTTAAAAAAGTTATTGAATAGAAATATTAAAGAAGGAATACACACAAATCCATGGAGACGGGAGAGGAGATGACTCTAAAGCCATTAGAAACCTGACTCTTCAGACCAACAGGCACAGTCACTACAATATATGACCTGTTGGAAAGACATTGCTCATCGCAACTCCCTTCAAACTCTAAATTTCCGTGCTGGACATTGCAATTTTGCTGCCTTTTTTTTTAAATTCAGAGGAAATAGGCCACCCTCAGTGGAAGGTCGTAGGGTCAAAAGCCCTTCGCGCTACCCTGAGGTATTGTTCTCTTTGAGGTTTCAGGATGACGCAAACATTTGTTGCACTCTTTTTGTGTGTGTGTGTGTGTGTGTGTGTGTGTGTGTGTGTGTGTGTGTGTGTGTTTTAGTCCTTAAATATCTACTGTGAAGTGCTGGACTCGACAGATCTAAAAAATCTAAGCGCAAGGCAGCAACATGTGTTGTCAAACGTGTTTCTTTCAGCTGTTTTCAGCTGACTTAGCTCTGGCCTCTGTTTCACCTTTCCACCAGTTATGCTTTTCAGTAGGATGTCCTCTCTTGCGAAATCTTATTGTTGTCTAAACTTCATGCACAAAAACCTACACAAACAGCTATCGGTACCCACTTTGACCGTGCAGAGGGATCTTTGCGCTAGAAGTGGGAAAGTGGGTAATGAGAAGGATGGCGGTAGGATTACACCAGAAAGTCTCTCATCGAAAGTGTTTCATCACTGGCAAAAAAAAAAGTAACAGTCCCATTTGTGTATTGGACCAATAATAATTACACTAAATATAACAAAACAGGCCGTGCCTGCTTCCACTCAGGGACTAAATAGGTGTTTCTAATCAGGATGATTGTTTTTGGCCTTTTTTGTTGTGTAAGAGATTACACATGCACATAACAATTTCTGTTATTCAGATTAAGATGTGTGTTTTGGGGTCAGATAGGTGTAACTATTTGCAGCAAACTGAAACATAAAGATCCATGTTTTTATGTTTTTGTCCTGGTTAAAAGCGTAACCTCGTCAGCATAAAAACCTGAGCAATATAGAATTGGGAGCTGTCATCGTGTCTCTGAAGAGTCCATTGGTGGCACATTTATGATGCAGTCAAAGCTGGGCTGTACTGTATTGTTTTGGTGTAGATCTGCAGGCGTCTGTAAGCACAAAGCATTGGTTTAAAGAAGAAGAAGGTGGGATGTTGTGAATTTAGTAGTGCAGCAGTGTATCTGTGTGTTTATGGGAAAGTGTGCGCTTGTCCGACAGGCCGCGGGCTATCTGAGGGCCTCTGTCAAGCTGAATTTTGTGGCCAAATGTCACCCCAGGATGCAGTGAGAAGTCTGTGTGACAGATGCCCCCACGTCAAAACGCCCACTGTGACTCTGATTGAATTAGTTCCCTGATTGAGTTAGACTAATGGTATACAAATCTTCTTGTGCTGGAAATGGTTAATTCCTGCTCTGTAAGGTGTCATTGCCGAGATCCGCCGCGCATTTTCTGAGCAAGCGGCCGGATTTATTTTTACCGCAATGGACAGAAAAAGTATTTTTATGGTTGCTATTCATTAAGAACCACACGTGCGTTAGCTCGCCATGATGCATCCAAGCCTGGGGAATCCACACCACTTCTGCTTGTTGTAGCTTTTTTTTTTCTTTTTTTTTTAAGGGGGAGGGGGATCTCTTAAAAAAAAAAAAAGACCAATAACAGACACCTGCAGCATTTTGATTTAATAAAGCAGTTTTTCAGGCAATATCATTGAAAAGCACTCATTTCTTGCATTTCATTCAGAAAATATTTGGAAAAATAGACCTAATGAGCGAGAAAACATTTACACTGTAAAGTATATCCCTGTGATGATGAGTGTTTCATATCGTTTCATATGATACAGCCTTGTTTTATTTATTTATTTTTTATAAGTACATTGGATTGACATATAAATCACTACAATTTAATGTCAAATACTTCTTCTGTTTTATTATTATATGTTCTGGGCTTCAGCTTTGAATCACTGTGATTCTGAACAGAACACACACATTCGTGCCCTGAAGGATAATAATATTCTTCCAAATATACACACAACTGGCAGTAAGTACAGCAGTGTACGCATTTAGCTCATTGCAAAACTGTGTTAGGCAAATGTGAAATCTGTGCTGTAACTCTGCTTACTTTTTATACCTACATATGAGTGAGGGAGGCAGGATCAGAACATGTGCAGGCATCTACAGCGTGAGAAGGACCCAATAGAAGTTTGGGAGTGTGATGCGAGTTATTGTCAAGGGTACGTTACCATCTGGGCTGCTCTAGTGATGATAAGGCTCAAGTACAAGGTCCTGTGATAGTAGGCTTTGTGTGTGTGTGTGTGCATGTGTTGGCCTAAACAGAGAGAAAGAGAGACCTTAGCCAAACACAACATCATTTATCTGGCCTTGACTTTTCCAGTCTGATTGCCCCCCACGCAAGGAAATCAAGTAGCCCCCCCCCCCCCCAGAACAGCAAATGTAAAATCAGCTTTACGGTTACCTCTTAGTATGAATGAAAAAGGGCAGTAAAGGGTGCTAAGCTTACAAGTGTGTGGAAAGCAATGCCATCTTGCTTACGGCCTGATTCCAGCCTCTGCGTGCATTAGCATAAGTGGTATCACTCAGGCCATACCTCAGACCCCCCCCCCCCGCCATTTAACCCTCCCATCCCCACGGGCGACGGGGCACACGGGGTTTTCTTTCCTGTCGGCTGAGAAACATTTAACTGCTGCTTATCTGAAACGCCAACCTGATCCGCCGCCGACCTGAGCACACTGTCTGCATTTGTCAGTATTCTCTCCCGCCGTTTCCATGCGAGCTCTCTATGGCCAAGTTTGTGTGTGTTTAGTCTAAGTTGAGAGTCATTGGGTAATTTATTCCAGAGGAGGGCAAAGGCTTCGCATGGTGATGAATTAATCCACTGTGCTTTTTCTGCTGCCTGAGAGGAAAGAGACTGATATGGGCTCCTTCTCTCTGTCTTTCATTTTGGCTATCAGACATGGACCTTTCCTTCTTTTTTTTTTATTATATACCTTTTACTTCTTAGGTGATACTCTTCAAATTCTCTCTAACTGCCTTCATTGCCACAATCGCACACGACTGAACGCACAATAGTTGCTGATCTCCCTCTGAGCAGCCTCAGAAGCGCCTATGTTCAGTTGACTTTAGTATTCACGCTGTTTTCTTTGTCTTTACAGCTGCTGTATGGATCAAATGATGGATTGTGTTTATCCGGGTCTATCAAAGATGTCATGCGTATATGTACAGTGGTCTTTTATAGCCCAGAGCATGGCACTCCCCCCCTGGCGTGCTGCCACAGCTGGCCGTTTGAATCCCACTGGGGCAAAGTTCCTGTGCTATAAAGCATTATTTAAACAAACAAAAACAAAACAAACTCGGTGATCAGTTAGATTTAGAGGTGCTGGTAAATGGGTTTGGTTACATCTGGACAGAGTCGGATGAGCAGTTTCTCTCTGTTTCCAGTCCCTGTGTCAAGATAAGCCAACCAGCCTGTGACCGTAGTTTCACATTTAACTGACAGATATGAAACTGAGCTCTTGGCAGGCGAGGGCGCATACGTATTTCCCCCACATGTCAAGCTAACGTTTCTTTTTCTGCAGTAATTTTTCTTTTAAACTTTGGCATGAAAAAGGAAGATTGCAAGCTTCTTTAATAAGTTTATGTTATCTTTTATTCAAACAAAATGTCAGCTGCAGCGTCCCTGTGTTTCCCTTCCTGTCTGGAGTGCCTGCAAGGGCAGTAAGGGGGCAGCAAGGGGGGGGATTTTTTTTTTTTTTTTTTTTTTGCTATGTCATTTATCTCCACTAGCACATGAGCAGAAGGAGCTCAGAGGAGGCAAGAAGGGGCACATGGCACAACCACAGTCCTCTGGTTGATATATAGGGAGCTCTAGCGCTTATCAACCATGTTTGCATAGCATTAGATATCCAAGAGTTCAGGGCCAAATGTACTACAGTATTCATACATTTTAATTCCCACAACCACTCTGTTCTTGAACATTAAGCAGCTCACAACACTTCATATAGTGTCACCCTGAGTGTTCGCTCCATGAAGAAATTAAATTAAGATAACATGATAAATCTCTTTGTCACCTTAGGTGTAGCTACAGTGGGTCTCTTCATCTCACAGGACTTGCTCACTTGTGGGGTGTATACTGGGTTACGTGTACTCGTGAAACAGACCCTCCCATTGTTTTTTTTTTGTTTGTTTTGTTGTTTTTTTTAAAACTGGTCTTAACAAGCAAGGCCACATTCAAAGCTTGTTCTTCTCCCCCTCCAGGTTTAGAATTTAGTATCATAAGGTCGGCATGTGATAGTTTCATGAGATTACTGAAATGGTATTCTTCCAAAACGAGGAGCTACAAGTGTTTATGTTGCTGCAGCGCTCTCTGTTCGCTTTCAGGAGCTCACAGGAATGTAGATGTGAGTGGGCCTTGGTCCGCTGGTGGCCTTTCATGCTCCTCCTTGATTGCGCCTCGCCCAGCTTCTGGGCTTTCTAAGGTCTGAGCATCTGCACGGGCTATGCAGTCATTCCACTTGTCTCCAAGCATCCAGACTTTTAGGCCTGGCTGGGCTGGAAACAGATTATTTTAGGATAGCTTTGGTCTGTTGACTGTTTAAGTGTCAACTATCACTGCTGTCACTTGTCCTGATGGGTCGATTATATTTATTCGTGGGGATGGAGCAGAATGAGGCGTCATCATTTCTTTTTCACTTCACACTTAACCTTCCAATATTCGTAGTGTAGCGTACCAGAATCCAAGTTATTTGACAATCATTGCGCAGTCAGACATGGGTGTGGGGAAACAAATCGATACAGTATATTTTGTGTGGTAATATCACATTGATACACGTAAATCAAATATAGATATTTATAAAAGAAATTAAAGTACTCTGGGAATACTATGAACAACAGGGCTTATCTTATGTGTCACCATTCTGAGATGTTGTTAGCCGAGCAAATTTTGATCAAATCGGCTCTGTAGAAAAACTATCCAACACTGGAAACACTTAGCTTGACAAAACTACTTCCTAACTCAGAGAAAGTTAACGGTTCGGTCACATGAGTAGAAATGGGACGGCAGCCTGTTTGCATTTACAAAAAAAAATCGGTGACTGTCCGTTTATTGCGTTGAATTGTTTCACATTCCGCAACCGATTGCAACTTTCGGTGGCTAAGTGGTTGTCCGCAGATTGAGGGTGTTGTGCACTCATGACTGCTTTTGAGCCCAAGGCGATTGCTCATCTGCCCTGGTATGAGGCAACCTTTCTGCAAAACAGTTGCAGTCTGACTTGGACTGACTGCAGTCACTCTCAGAGAGATTGTTGAAGGTTTGCAAATAATTGTTGTTTAATTTTTAAATGCAGGCAGGTTTCCAACATGTTGCCATCAGAATGAGTCTTTATCAGTGAGCACAACTAGAAAGGACTTGAGTCAACCGGCTGCTAGCTGGTTGTCTTCTGGATATATTTTTATTGAACAGGAAGGTTGCTGAGCACAAATATGATAGTTCAATGTGAATTTCTGCTAAATTTCTCTATGTAAAGTTTTGTCTATGTAGATGGGCAATAAATGGAAGACTTCTGACCATTTACACTGCAAATCGCCAATTTGACTCCATTCAGTTGCAGACTAATATCCGACTGCTAGCAGACTGACTTTGTCTTATGGCAAAAGTTCCATCAGGATTTAGCGACAATGTTAATATCCTTGGCAATTTCATTTTGCAGCAAAGACAAAAAAAAGCTGAAGTGAAATAATGTTATCTTATTGGATAAAACGGTATGATATTGTCAGTGAAGTATACTCCCACCTATAAATAAAATAGCTGTATACTGAATGCACAAAGTATCTATGCGCTTCCTCACTGAGGCATGGCAGGGCAGGTGAAATAGTTTCTGCAGGTTGCATCGAACGTGAGCCTAATGATTGGAGTGCTGCATTTTAACGTGCAACAGATTTTCAAACAGAAAACCGCTTACAAGGATTTAAAGGACAAGTTTGACACTTTACAAACCTCTAGCAGCACCCTCAAAGGTCACAAATTAACACATTATACGCTGTTTGCTTATTTTATTTGAAACCAGAGGGTCAAACCTGTGAGCTGTGGTTCTGTGGACTGTGTGATGGAGTATTTCTTGGCTCTGATCATTGACACAACTTTACCATTTATTTGAAATGCAACATTTTAACTGTTGAGCTTTAGAGAGGCGGCCAGAAGACAGGCTACTTCTGGCTAGAGCTTGTCTTTATGTTATGTTAGACTAAATAGCTGTTTATGAGGGGACTGATTACAGCCATCAACAGCTAGTCCATAAAGATTCCTTAAAGAATCGCAGAATTAGAAATACTCTTCTATATATTTAAGGTTCTGTGCCGTCTCTCTTCTTGAACCTTAGCTTGTTCTAGTTTATTTGTTGGCTTGGTAGTATTATCACCATTTTCTGCTTTGACCACCTTTTTTTTTTTCTTCATGTGAATGAATATTTAGGATACTACACTACTGTCATGTGTGACCCTCTATATTACACATTAATCTCTTGAAGTCCCACTCCCACACCTATGAGCGATTATGAAAAGCACACAGTGTAAAAACACAGCATCATTGTTCTTCCAAAGGAAAAGTTCACCCGAGTGTCATCAGTCTTGGACAGCGTCCGTGTCCACAGGAGTGAATCTGCTCTGGAATGGAGCCTTTCGTAGTGATTGTGGCCTGATGTAACCACACACAGCACATCATCTTAACAAAGCTAACAGCCATGTTAATAGCAACTGGTTACTGGAGTACTTTGGACATTTTCACGCTTCATCACACCCCTGTCTTCGCTGCCAGAATATACTGAAGAAAGGTTGATTGCAGTACTGCCTGTTGCAAGGTTTCCTTCTGGGGCAGGATATACAAAGCACCAAAAATCGGTAGATTTAGTAATGAATTGTAAACCTGATGGGTATTTTATTGCAAAACCTGGCAACTGATATAAAAATAATTTTACAGAGGCACTGATTTCTTTCTGCTGCCTTTTTTTCACTAAATAATTGTTGAGCTGACTAGATTTAAGGCAAAAAGGCCTTCAGCTTATGGTAAACACACAAGACACTCATTCACCTGCTGTGCACCCCATTAAACTAGCGCTGCTCTCCTCCTCCTTTGTTTAAAGGGACATTAACTATGATGCAGAGCTCTGTGGAGTCTATTCTGTCTTTTGCTCTTGAGATGCACTGTACCCTCAGTTGATATAGCCCTGACAGTGTCGGTGGGGCGGAGTGCAGATGGTGCACGTTGTTTTTGCAGTGTCCATTGCGTGCTTGTAACAACACATGTAGGCTGGTGCAGAAATTCACTCCAACGCCCGACTAACTTTTTGGTTTTTATAGGCAAGTTCAAATCAGCACCCTCTTTTGACTAACTGATCCCGTCAAAGTCTTATTTGATTGTAACAGAGCTGTTGTAATCCAAACCATTCGACCGTGACATGCAAATAAAATTTGTAGCTAAGTTTCAAAAACATGGAGTGAGCCAGTCAGTATTGGTTAGCTCTACCGTAACACCCCCACCCCAGAGAAATTCAAGTCTAGGTTGTGGAAACTTTGATATGTCAAAACTGCCTTTTCTTCCTAAAGGTCAAGATGAATATACCCAAATATTAAAGTAATTTTTCCATTCTGATTCTCCTATCGAGTTGATCTACTTTTGCATGTCAGAGAAAGACACTTTGGCGCAACCTTTGCTGGAACACTTGACAGTGGTTTTAGGCTTCATATTATTTGGCTTTGAGGTGATAAGGTTGATTCAAGATAGACGGTATTACTCCAGGTGCTTACCAGTTTTGGTTTCAGAAAGCGTTTTCCAAAAACAGCGTTTGAAAACAGTCACTGAAACTACCTCTAACACTGCCTGTTGGACGCTTTAGGAGAGTAGAAAATGATTCAGTGGAAACTATGAAAGGACACGCCCTAATAAAAAAGTCATTGATGACAGGGGAGCATGTTTACATGTTTCTAATAGAAGTGACAAAAGTGAAACATTCCTGCGTGACGTTCACGAGAACCCGTGCCATTTATCATACCTGTTGCACCTGCCTGATGACATTCTTTCACAGACTGCCTGTATTACTGTGTGCACTGTAACAAGAACAGCTGCTTATAGTTGTGAAATATTGTTCTTAAATATTCAACAAAGTCAGGAAGGTTGAAGAGCTGCAAGGCTGCCTTTCTACCTTAAGTGGCAACAAGTTGTGTACAAGAAACCAATTTTTGCTTAATGTGTAGGGAAGAATAATCAGTAACATAAAGATAAGAGAGATTTTGTGTTACCTTTTTGAGTGGTTACCTAACAATATTGCGTCACATCACTCGTTACCTACTATCAGTCATCTTGGGTGCGTAGGAAAATGGCAAGCCCTAGAAATACCTGCTAATCGCTAGAAAGAATTTTCTCTGTACACTTGTGTTGTCTTAAACAGCTTCTGTTTAATGATACGATGCATTTACAAATACGTTTTTTTTATTTATTTACCAATAATATTGGATGAGGTGAAATGGGTTTTGTGCAGAGTGCACTTTCAAGATGGAAAAGGGTGCATTAGATGTACTAAATCCTCTCTAAATGTAAATGACATCAAAATAAAATAAACAGCACATATGTTGGAGATTAAATTGCAATCTCCAGTTCTCCATTTAAATCAGCATTGAGTGTATGTGAGTATGAACATTTTAAAATCTTTCCTTTTATAATGTGCTCCTAAAGAAAGCAGTTGAAAAACCTGCTCAGGTTTCAATGATACAAGCAACTGAAAAGTTATGGTTACATGTAGTTATGGTTTTAATTTAAATACCACCAGTGAAATATCTGACATCCACGTGACTTGATTATTCTGAATTTCGAGAAGTAACTAGTTGAAAGTGTTTCCAGTGATGTGGTCATAAAACCATCGGCGTAACTTTGTACTGAACATTGGGGGGGTCAAGATCTCTGCCTAAATAAATAAATAAATAAATAAATAAATAAATAAATCAATCAATCAATCAATCAATCAATCAATCAATCAATCTGGGTAAATTCCCAGATGATTAAACATGCAACTATTTTGCTGGTAATACCTGAAATGAGTAAAGAAAATCAACAGCCTATGTATGCAAGATAATTCATAATTTCATTGGGGGGGTTATATTGGTTGGGTCTGATTATTGGGGGGGTCATAACCCCTCTAACCCCCCTGGAAATTACGCCCCTGCGTAAAACCCAAATAATTTAGACTTTTATTAGGAGTAGAGCTTCTTTTAATGGTCCTTACAGTGGTAATTAAAATGTGCACAAAGGGAAACGTGACTTCTAAAATAATTCAATAACAATATTAGTTTTCTTCAGACAGGAAGTTGCTGTCGGTCTATTTAAACTTTTTTTTCCCCTCTTTGTATTTGCATATTTTCTAAGAGTACACTGGGCCGCATGTCTTTGTGTTTCTTACAAACTCCCTTTAATGTTTCTGTTGGCATGCAGGCATCCTTATTCAGCGTTTCGTGTCTCTGTGTGTATGTTTGTCTGTGATTCCAGTATAGTTTGTGTGCCAAGCCCCAGCTCGTGTCGCTCACTAATCCCTCATGCAACAGTGACATCAGTGGTCCTGTTTTAGCAGGCGAAGAAGACGGAGGGGGGTCCGGTGATTATCTAATGCTCTTCCAGCCATCTGAGGAGCCCAGGAGAACCACTTCTGATATTTTTACTAACATATAAGCTGTTTTGGAGGGCTGGAGTCAGGCAGAGTTACAGATGGAGCAGGAGTGCATGTTTTTCTCATTCTAATCCTCTCTTTAGGCCATGGGGCCGGTGCGGTAATTAAGATTGCACTGTTGGGTATGGATCTGGCACGAAAGTTACTGTACACTAATGATTCCCAATTCTTATTTGTGGTGCCTGTTGTTTGGACTTGTTGTCATGTATTTGGCTGGGCTCAGAAGGAGGAGGGGCTGACTGCTATGGAAAGGTTCCCGATAAGATTACAGCACGCTGTAGTGTCGCTGGACCGGGCAGTGTCCAACTTAGGCAGTCCTTCTGCTTCACTGGCCTTTGGCTTTACCTGGACTGAGAAGGAGGAATAAAAATAACACGCACCTGATCAATAGTTGCACATGGTTCACAGTAAAGATAACACACTGATGACAGGCGCTGTAAGTAGAGGATTTACAGTTGATAAATGATAGTGGGGTGAAAGGAAGAACGTGTAATAAAATTGAGGCGTTATTTAGGAAGAGTAGATGTGAACATAAGGGAAAGTAAAACAGGCCTGCAGTGTAGTTGTACTAGTGTTGAAGTAGGCCACTGGAAGAAGGGGAGGTTTTGGTTGCCCCAGAGCCCTGGATAGCTTAGGATTGACCAGGTCTTACAGGGATTTCATGGTAATCTGGATAAGGACAGAAATACCTTGAAGGTGAACACTGGAGAAAGTGCTCAGCTTCTTGTGGGTCTGTCTTTAATTAATTGTCACGCACTGGTGGTAGATATACAAAAACATAATATTTAATATGTTTGGAAAAAATTAGGAGTTGTGCAGTTTGAAAGAAGCAGTTATTTATGAGGCAGGGAAGGTGTAATCAAATATGCCATTGTGTGAGATATGGAGTTTTACAACCTGAAATATTTCAAGTACTCTCAAGTTTCGTTTTGTTTTGTTTTTTTAAATTATTATTATTATTTTTAAATATCTCCTATATAAATAAATGACCACGTTTACCCTTTGATCTTACACACTTTCTCCTCTTTAGTTTGTCGATGCTGCCTTTAAAGATCAGGACTTAAAGTTGGATTGTGCTTGTGGTTCTGTAGGATCCTAAAAAAAAAACAGATGGTGTGTGGTTATAGTGTGAGCACACTTTGAACATACGTTTATTCGGGCGATTTGAAATGATGGAACATGATTGGAAAATGGACATATTTAGAAAAATCCAGCCACAGGAGATGCATAAAACTGGACCTGTGTTGATGTGATCTGTCTTTGCTGGCATGCAGTAGTGTAGTAAACAGCCATGAGAAGTGTTTCTCTCCAAGTTTCATGAATGCGACTCTTTACTGCTCCTCATACAACCCTCATCACTTGGCCTGACGGCATGAGCTGCTGCTCAGCCAAGCCTCAGTTACTCTCCTTGGCGCTGTGTTGCACAGATCGCATACAAACTTGGGCTGTGATGGATACAGCGACTGCATGCATGCAGGCAGTCCTGGGCACGTCATGAAATGAGGGAATGCAGCATGCACTCTGACTTTGCACAGACACTGTAAATGGCAGACATTGCACTGGACCAGCAGTTCACACAACCCTGGTGGATTCTGGGAAATCTGAAGCATTGCTTGCAATGTGTGGAACACCAGTTAGAAACAGGGACAGGTCACCAAGGATGCAGTAACCTATCCGTTTTCTGCAAACTCTGTATTTTTAAACCACGGACGTCACTCAAAGGCGTTTGGGACTGAATTCCAGGACAAGTTCAGTCTCCTGTGTGTTTCTCAGTGTCTTCCCTCTGTGTGTGTGTGTGTGTGCGTGTCTGTGTGCACATTCCCGTATGCTTGAGTTTCCGCACTATCTGGTGAGGTAGGAGAGATGTCACTGCAGACAGAATAAAGGTCAGGGTGTATTCTGAAAGCACCGCTCGAAAAACAATGAATGTGTGTGCGTGTGTGCGATTAGAAGTTTCAGGTTTTTTGGACAGCACGTGTAAGGACGTGTAAGCAGTAATTCACAACACTGCAGGAAAAGCGTTTCAGGTTTTTAAAACTTGACGTCAAGCAGCATTTTCAGAATTTATTTAGACCAGTCTTTAAATTCATGCCATCACGAATTCCCTCCACAGAGCAAATACTTACCTTTACTTACTGTAAATGTACCAAAGAAATTATCTAGCTGCTGCTAGCTTCCTTAGCTAACACTACAGATCAGGAATAAAAGCTATTCTCACTCTTTCCTGTCAAATTATTCAACTGAATAATTTCACCACTTTTTAACAAGATGGTAACAACGGGGGAAATACTGAAGTGGAAAAAGGTACAAAATTTCGAGTGTTTGAAGGGATGTGAAAAAATCCTGTTTTGTATTGTGATTGCTGCATAACAGAAGTGATGTTCTGACAGATATGATGCTAGATGGCAAATTATTGACATAAAATATGGGGAGAGTGGCCCTAATATGTAGGAGGTGTGCACGGGGGGATGTCATAACACCAGAAATGTAGTCGTTTGTATCAATATCAGTAGAACTACATGACTGTCCCGCCCAAAACAAAGGGACTTATCTCACGTACTTAAACATAAAATGCTTTATTATATATTCCATTATTATTTTACTCCTTTATTATTAAATAGTATTACGATGGACAGGATTAGATCATTTTAAACTGGTGGGGTTTTTTTTTATTTCAAACAAAATAATAACATTTATGGGAAAGTCATTTTAAATAAATGAATAAATTACTAGAATGGTGGTCGCAGACCGTTCATTTGCTGCTAGCATCTTAACTTGTAGAAAATAGTTGATTTCACAACAGCAGTGTCAGCTGTTTCAAACAAAATGGTAACATGTAGGAAGGATAATACTGTCAAACTGAAACTCCTTCACCTTGAATTCTTTGAACAGGTCTGGATGCCGGTCATTCAGGTGCGTCGCTGAATTATGCTTGGTCTGAAAAGCATAATAGTATTGTTTTCAATATTGCTTTTTTGGAAATCGCTAATCAGTCAATTCATCTCCCTTCTTATCAATGAGTCAGGGTGCCATCTTCCACATGTATGCTCCGTTACATTTAAATCGTGAGTCGGATTCAGAGATGGAAGTAACGTCATTCTCAAGCTGACACAGTTCCAGTAGTAAAAACAGAATAGCAAGAAATACAAGATCTATTTTACTCCTAGCTAGGTAGAGCCATTCATCGGTCACTAACAGTCCAACGCAATGGTCATTTCTGTGTATGGCTCATTTCATGAGTCACAAATGCACAGGTTCCAGGTTTTATAGTTTTATAAGCACTGTGACACCCTTGTGACACAGTGTGACGTTTCTAAGTTGGAAATCAAAGCTTGTGCTTCAAATGGAAGGCAGCAGTTGTTTTTCCTTTGCTTGTGGTTATTTAGCATGTAAGGATAGATTAGACCACTTGTAGGCTTAAGCTGCACCCTTAATATCCAGAAGAGTTGCAAACTTGGCTCATATGCTTCCTGTTATACTTGCACTATACGCTGTTATCATAAGTGTCGACTCTGGTGACATCTTTCATTGAGAAATACTGTAATAGATTTGCAGTGATGTGGTGACCATTGTGGATTACTGTCGATTAGACTTGTAGTCAAGGCCGCCTAAACCAAGACCAAGACAATACCAAGACCAGAGGGTATCGAGAACAAGACAAGACCAAAACCAAGACCATGACAGAATGAGTCAAGACCAAAGTCGAGACGAGACCAAGACAAAAAAAGTCTTTAAACTGCAGCCAGATGCTGCTGCGTTTACGGGTGTCAGGCATATTTATGTGTTTTTGCGATGCACTCGCACAGCCCACCTCACCGCTGTCTACTGTCTCACTCACTTACTGAGAGGACAGACGCACGCTCCACTTGACTGTCGCATCTCTCTCACTCTCTGTTTTTCACACAATGATATTATCCTATATCCGCGCATGTGATTGGCCACAATATGGAGGGATTGGAGCATAGCTGAGCCACTGTGTGAGAGCTGAGCAGCGAAAGGAAATTAAGTGAAGAGCCGGCTCTCGCTCAATGGGAGTCGACTCTTCTGATTCACTACAAAGCACTCTCTAAGCACGGCTCTTAGAGCTGATGCTTTTGCGCATGACACATCGAACGTTACATTGTGTGTCATGGATACTGTTGACTCCAAATCTCCCGACCACTATGTCGATCTGAGACAGCAAGACCGAGACAGCGAGACCAATACAAGACCGAGGGATCCGAGACCAAGACAAAACCAAGACCACGTAAAAGGGGTCTCGAGACATCAAACTCTACTGTCGATATTTGGTGACTTGTAGCAATCACGATTCAATAACTGTTGGTGAGGAAAGGCAGTATTCTCTGAGAGAGAATCATTTGAGGGTTTCTCTGGGGTCCTGACCCAAGACACCGGCAGCTTCATTTGGGTTCAGTGGATCAGATCTATCCCTTGAGTGCTTAAAGATCTTGAGAGTTTGGAGGCTGGGTAAAAGTTGTCGTCTACAAGTAGTTGCTAAGTTGTTTTTAGCTCATCTGGCCAAAAAAACAGTGAAGTCATACCTGCCCACAATTCACAAGAACAGCTAATCCCCCTGTTGTATTGATCATCTAATGGGTCCTCACCCAAATTCTGCAAAATTGTGGTTTTGCAGTCCGTGAATTGTGATAGATTGTGGGGCAAATAAGCTGCTACGTCACTGAAGTTCTGGTTTAATGTGGTGCAGATCACTGAGCAGCCACTGGGAAGGCCACTGACATGGAGGGTGCGCTTGGCCTGCAGTAACATTTAGGTTCATGTCAAAGTAACATCCACAACAACCCAAGGATCCAAGATTTCCCAGCAGAACTTTGCATTTTAATGAGAATATCAATGTAATTTACTTGGTCCACCAGTGTTTTTAACATCATGTCATGTTTTTAATTTACATATCTACTCTAAGGGTACAATTCTGTTGTTAGCTTAACCACAAGCTTCTGTAATTTCTCATGTTTTATAATCTTGAATGTAATGGTACTCACACAGTGGTATTCAAACAGTGGCCTTATTTCCAGAACCTTAAGTGATATCTAGGTTTTAAGATTTGTGGAGTCCTTAGGAACTTTTTTTGGAAAGCTCTTTGTGAGTCGCACATAATTTCACAAAGGTGTCTTCGCTATTTTGGATAGTTTGAGACCATCTCTTATCACTTAATATGATTTCAGATTATTTTAGGAAAATAAGATGGTGTAATTAAGATTTTGAAACCGTTTGCAGTTGAAAGAACTACATTTATCTGTTTATGATAACCTATTAAAGTAATTTTTTTTTAAATGGAAAGATGTTTGATAGTTACCCGTTTCTCCAAATAACATGGTTTGACTCGCATTACATCCCACTGTGATGTAAATATGAATCTTTTTTTTTCTCTGTTTTCTTTTATTTCCTGCAAACAGATTTATTCTTTCACCAAGAGCCAATTAATGACTACTACTTATTAGTTGGAGGATGACCTTAAATTGGTTTCAATTCAAAGGTAGGAACAGTGAGAACTATCATTAGTTTCGTAGCTAGGCTAGAGAAGAATTAAAAAAAGAGAGATAAAATATAAATCAGTTAATGTAAAATTTATATTCATTCACTGTGGCAGCTTATTCTGCCCTGTCATGAACACATAACTGAACAATTTGCATAGTAAATGCAAGATGCTTGCATTGTTAATCTCAACATTGCATGTGAGTCACACCGTCATATATCTGAAGAATGGAAAGAAAATTAGTTGAATGTGATTGTTCGTTTCATGTAATGTGTGTGTGTGTGTGTGTGTGTGTGTGTGTGTGTGTACTTTGCTGGACATAGTTTTTGTTTCAGGCGACTGGTCTTTCCTCCGTGTGTGTTCTGCCAGACTGAGAAAGAGACAGAGAGAAATGGAGAGAAAGCATGGATGTTCTGGGACAAACCGATCCACAGTGGCCTAGTTTCCCTCACTCATGCCAGCGACTCAACTAAAGTCTTCTGCCTGGCTGACTGTGGGCTTGGTCACTGTGGATAAAACATGTGGACAGAGCCAGAATACACATGGACGTAGTTATTTTTCAGAAAGAATGGACTGTAATTACATTAGCACATTAGTTGCATTTGTGATTTTATTATTTGTCCTTTTTTTTAAATCTAATTCAGTAGTTATTTTATTACTTTTTGAGCCTAATAAGGCAATGAAGGACCAGATGGATGAATTGAAAAATGAATTGAAAAATTCATTTGTCTTTTATTTGAGATGTAATGTCGGATTAAGCTAGACTGATTTCCAAACTGCTTTCAACGCACAGTTTTATCCCAGAGTGCAAAGGGATGGATCCATGTGCCATAAATAGGGGCGATCGTGGCTCAAGAGTTGGGAGTTCGCCCGCCTTGCTGGTTCGAGTCCCAGCTTGACAGTCTCAGTCATTGTGTCCTTGGGCAAGACACTTCACCCGTTGCCTACTGGTGGTGGTCAGAGGGCCGGTGGCGCCAGTGTCCGGCAGCCTCGCCTCTGTCAGTGCGCCCCAGGGTGGCTGTGGCTACAATGTAGCTTGCCATCACCAGTGTGTGAATGTGTGCGTAAATGGGTGAATGACTGGATGTGTAAAGCGCTTTGGGGTCCTTAGGGACTAGTAAAGCGCTATATAAATACAGGCCATTTACCATAAATAAGTTTATCTGTGGACAGTTTTTATCTGTTAACCTCTGCATGTACAAAAAGTATTTGCCCCCTTCCTAATTTCTATGAAATATATGTCACACTCAACTGTTTCAGATCATACAACACATTTTTTTAGACAATGATAACCTGAGTAAAAATAAAATGCATTTATAAATTTTGATTTAATTTATTAAGGGGGGTGGGCTAACCAAGTTCCCCTGGGCTTACGTGAAAAGTAATCATGCCCATGAATTATGAATTAACTGATTAACCTATAGGAAGTCATCGACTCAGAACAACATCTAAAGAACTTCAAAAGCATATCAGAAAACCCACCTCTGAATGTCTCAATAAAAACAAGTTCTGCAAAGAATAGTGGGACAAAATTCCTCCAACGTGATGTGAAAGACTCACTGCCAGTTATCGGAAACGCTTGATTGCAGTTCTTTCTGCCAATGGCAGAACCACCAGTTATCAGGTTTTGGGGGCAGTTACTTTTTCACACAGGCCCAGGTAGGTTTGGATAAATTTGA
This sequence comes from Oreochromis niloticus, assembly GCF_001858045.2. Classification (NCBI taxonomy): domain Eukaryota; kingdom Metazoa; phylum Chordata; class Actinopteri; order Cichliformes; family Cichlidae; genus Oreochromis; species Oreochromis niloticus. The sequence goes on from NC_031965.2 coordinate 13,650,116, forward strand.
AAACATCACTTAAAAATGCATTTTGCATTTACTTGGGTTATATTCGTCTAGCATTAAAATTTGTTTGCTCTGAAATTTTTAAGTGCGACAAACGTGCAAAATGCCAAAAAATTGGGACGGGAGCAATTTTTTTTTTTTTTTTTTTTTCACAGTACTGTAGATGAGGACGCTATGTTTTCAGAAAAATGGAAGAAAGAGTGGAAGTTATAGTCTCATACCAGTACTGAAGGCTTTTGACGAATTTTGAAGATTATATATCATAATTTTCATTTTTTTTCTACACCACAGTGTTGTTCACAGAATTGTTCACTGTTCACTATGTGCCCTACAGTGTGGTGTGTTTCCCAGTTTTCTGAAGTAGTATAGGTGCAGCTTGTTGTGGAAGTTTATTGTTTATGGCTGTGGTTGTGTATTCGGGCTTGTTGTTGTGAGCAATGAATTAATGAGCGATCTGACACTTTTCTGATCTGTCGTTTGTAGTTTGTTCACAAGGCGCCAATTTGGCTACGAACACTCACGCAGTACTCCCCGAGCTGTAGGGAAAATGTAAAAAAGTGCAACACAAGACCGTTTGTCTTCAAAGTAAAGGCTTTTATTTTACAATGTTTTGGTTGCAGCAGAACTTTTACTTTGAAAGCATTTCTCCAATTTTGTACACTCATAAACAATCATAAGGAGGTTTTTGGTGCAGTACCCTCTGCAACTGATTTCAAGCACTCGTCAAACAGCTGGAGATTACACGTTTGGGGTTGCTGACCTGTATTTAGACGTGTGTGACTGATAGGCCTCAGATGTCATATCAGTGGGAACTATATGAATGGATACTGGTAAAGTACACGAATAAGTAAAGCTATTAATTTGCCTAACACGTCAGTCTCAAGAAAGCCTTTGAAATAGTCACAAAATGAGTGAATTTGTGTTCATGGACACCAGTTACACTGTGCTACACACTGAAGGCATTAGGTGAATTTCTCATAAAATTTTATATGACAGCTTGTGAAATAGTGATGAAACTGTATCTATTCATTACTGATAACTAATACGAATTGTACCACTTTTATTTTGACAGAGTAACAAAGTGCGCAGTAGGAAACAGGATGTGGTGATAAATCACTCATTATTTATTTTAGAGACCCTAGTTACCTTAGATTGGTTGACCACCATTCTTAATAAAAGATATGCTGCTGGAATGAAATAAACTAATGTGTTTTACGTTCTTTTCCTTAAGACCAGGCTGGTTGTTATTACATATTTTGTGCATTGGTACTTTACTTAAAGAAATTTAGATTTAGTTCAGCTGAATTTGTTAAAGGCTTTAAATATCGGCTTGGTAGTCGATTCATCTGAGCTTGATATGGTCGCAAGTTTGAAACTCCTCTGTTACTCTTGGTTTCTGGGCAGATCTATAGGCAGTGGCCACACATGAAAGTGAATTATTCTCTTTGAGGTAACACACCCAGCATGGGCAGCTAGCAATACTATCTGAGTGGCTCAGCATGTGGGGAGGTTGATGTGTCAGGCGGTGCCATTTAGCCCATCACTTAGCTCAGTGTGTGTCAGGGTTAGTGTGTCCGACTGTGTGTCTGTCTGGTACATAGTGTGCATCCACACCTGTGGCTGGGACTGCTGCCCTTAATCAGTCCTAATCAAGTACATTGATTCATCTCCATTTGATTCACACTTTTAGACAGGAACATGCACGTACACATACACAAACACACGCATGACACCCCACCAATAGTTGTGAGGCCCAACACTTCTAAGGAAGAAATCTGATCTCATCCTATGTTACTGTGCCATCAGCTAGGCATATCATATTCTACTTAACCTCATGTAGAGAAGTTTTAAAAAGGAATAAACTCCTGAACTGATGAAGTGGTTTGAGGGAGCGGTGAAAAGAAGAGAGAGTGTTAGCTGCATGTTAGCTGGAGAGGGCTTGTCAAAGCGAGGGATCTGGAGATTGTTAGAATATGGAGTAGCCGTTTTTCTAAGAAGTACGAGCAGGGCAGGCATCCCAAGATTCCCTGCATCCTGGTCCCAGCTCTGGGGTGGAGGAAGCTGTTTACTCTTTCTACAGTATCTCTCACTGCTGACGTCGGCGCACCGAACAATGTCATCCAATTTCCTGTTTTTCACTTTAGTGGAAAGCCACTCTCCCAGTGTGTATGGTCTAGTGTGTGTGTGTGTGTGTGTGTGTGTGTGTGTGTGTGTGTGTGTGTGTGTGTGTGTGTGTGTGTGTGTGTGTGTGTGTGTGTGTCTGAGACAGAAGAGCTGGTGGTCTGGAGGAGAGGAGGAGGAGATCTATAGGGCCGGATACACTGGAAGCAGGATATAGGGTCAGAAGCAGCTCCACTACGTAAATACATTAGGTGTATCAAAAGAAAGTGGCAGCGGGACTTGCCTCGTGAAATAGCTAGATTCTTGTAATATTTCAAGATCACAATCATGAGAGGCTCCATGCCAGGCTTCATGCTATGCTCTGGTAGGCACTCGTTGAGATAAGTTGGTGACCTATTAGGGACTACTGGCCAATAGGGTCAGCCATGTGTTACATGTTATGAGACAGATGGTTTATCTAATCATGTGATGGATATTCTGTTTTATATTCATCATGACCACCTACAGGTTCTTTTTGTGTTCCATTATCTTTACAAACATGACAAGAATTGTCTAATGACTAGTTAGCTATGGTAAAACAACAACTTCCTGTGGTTTCACTTTATGTAGTCCATTAAATGCTATTAAATCAGGAAATGTGTAGGTTTTCACATTAAAAGAATCAGTAAATAATATAAAATAAACTGGTTTTGACTATGGACAAATTGTGAATTGACTTAGAAAAAAAAATATAGGTTAGCTAGCCACGCATTTAGATTTAGCTAACAACTAGCTACACCAAAGGCTTCCTAGTTTTCAGCATTCCTAAGACTGAGGGTGTTCAGGTTTTCTAGTTTTTGTCTTTCATTTTGGATAGGTTGACTTAGTCACACAAGCCTAGAGACTAGTTAGTGAGTGGTTGCTAGCTGATGTGGGGTGAAATTGGTCACAGAGAGAATCCCGTACTGAAAAATACCTTGTAATTGCTTTAGTCACTAGCAGATTGCTGTAGCCTCCCGTAGTTTGCAAAGAAGATGCTAAGTTGCTTGCTTACTGGCTAATAGCCGAGCTGAAATAAAACTTAAAAAGACAAACCTTTACGCAAATTGGAAACTAAGAATATTTGTCTTCAAATTAAAAGATGCACCCTTTGGTGCTCAGCGCTACACTAAAAATGTTTCAAAGTCTATGGGAAAATAGCCCTTGGATTTCATCTTCATAAACACATTTGTCATGAGTGTATGGCCTCCGTCGTTTATTTTGTTCAATCCAAGAAAGGAGAGTTATGCAGCATATTTTCATTGGTTAATGAATTGGACTGATAGGTTATTAGCTAATGTGTGCGTGAATCCTCACTCAATACATCAGGTTTCAAAACCCCAGGATGGTAAGGCCAAGTGACGGGGGGGAGGGCATTTTTAGTGCAACCAAGATTGTCACAATAGGTATGATTTTATTTATTTTACCTTTTACCAAGAACCTCAGGAAATGTTTGGCACAAGTTGAGACAGAAAGCCAGTTTTCCATGATTTCTATAGAACTGGAAGTCTTTTAGCAACCACAGCTACAGCCATCTGGTGGTCTTCAGATAAAATATAGGTTTAAGGCACTTATGCTTTGGCATAATTTTTCGGACCCTACTTTTATATACCTATGATCTCAAAGCTTCAAAAACAGAATTTCAGGTGCCAGTGGGTGAAATCATGGTAGCTATCAGAGTAGCTGTCTATGGTTGACAGCTGAACGGCCTGTTAAAAGCAACTCACAGTAGGTGCTTGCGTATACACTGATCTGAAGTCAGTTTGAAAGGATTTGGGTATAAATGGTCACAGTGGTGGGGTGGTTTTTGAAAATTTGTTTTATTCATTGTATATTTTTCTTGCAACGTAGGTTTACCCATAGACCAAAACAAAGAAGAAATCAGGGGTACTGAAGACTGTCTTAAATACTTCTGTAGATGACTGCAGATGCCTAGTAGCTCTCATCTTTGGTCATACTGGCCCAAACAAACAAAAAGGTGTGATATCACACGATATAACTTTCTTTGAAGTGGCCAGCCTGCAAAATGGCCTCTCAGTGAATGAATAAAACAGACGCAGTTCTGTGAATTTTGGTGAATTTTTTTAGGAACTTGTCAAAGTGGGTTAGAGGGCCTGAAGACTCCAAGTTCACCATGTGCCAACTGGTGTGTTGTAATTTGATTTTGCTCATGCTGGTATATCGACATAATGTGACCCGGGCTGAGTGTATCAGATTTTGGCCATGATGTTACTGATCTACATTAATTCAGCGTCTGTACTGAGCTGCTTTAGTCACTGTGTGCTGCTGACTCAGTGTTTGGTACCACTGCGTGCCTGGCTGAAAAATTACTCCAATAACTTTACAGATTGCCATACATACTGAAAATATTGAGGGGTAAGATTTGATCATGGTGCTTAAAACTAAAATAACTGCTTATTTATGTGTTTATTTGGTTGTAGTTTATACTTCAATAAAGCACAAATCGTGACAACTTTCAAGGATAGTTCACTTTGTTTTTGTATTTATGGACAAAAAAAAAGATTACCTATTCTTTAATATAACATCCCGTATTTCATGCTTACCTGGTGTAAATCCTAAATAGAATTTTCTCAGATTACTGCAAAGTAATTACTTATTGGTAATTAAAATGACCCCCCAGCCTTTTTTTTTTTTTTTTTTTTTTAATTCTCTATGGGAGGTATTTTGTCTGGGAAACTGGGAATGTAATTTCTAACATTTGATTATAATGAGAACTTTTTTTATATTAATAAACAATATTTATGTGAAAGAAACACTTGAACCATTCGCTTAGGTTTTGTTTTTTTGTCTAATAACTGTGTCTCTGAATCAGTCAGCAGGAATTTGTATTAAGATTGGTAGAAAGATTTGTAGGGAGATGACATGATAATATCATCATGAAGGCCCCGTGTACACATGCACGTGTGCGCACACACATGCAGGCGCAGACTGCACAGACTCTGACACAAACAAACCCACGGTAGCATATAGGGCGGGACATTGCTTACCTGGGCGCGCACACTGTGTCTGTACTGCCAGGCTGCCTGGCCTACATGCTCACTCACTTCCCCTGTTTTGTTTGCTCCTGGTTGAGGGCCAACATGATGTTTGCGGGATGCAAATGCTTGTCTGAATGATTCATTGCAGTGTGTGCGTTTGTGTACTGTACAGGAGAAGTATGTTGCCCGAAGAGGCTGGCAGACTGGTTCAGCTGTGTGTGTGTGTGTGTGTGTGTGTGTGTGTGTGTGTGTGACAAGGGCTGGCTCTGTGAGTTACACAATCTCAGCTGCAGTTGTATTTGTTGTATTGTTGTCCGTTAAAGACAAGTCTCCCGGGATGGTGAGACTCTGGTGTGTTACTGCTTGTGCTACACCTCAGCTAGCTGGATACTTTATAGCCAAATGCTACACACTAAAGGAGTAGTATATAGTACTGTATGATTTATTGAAATATAGCATATGAAATTTAGTTTGTACAATTCTAATGAGATTGAAAGTCAATATTTGGCATGATCACATTTATTCTTCAACGCAGCCTGAACTCTCTTAGGGAGCTTTCTTGTCATTTCTTTAAGTAGTTGTCAGGAATAGTTCTCCACGCTTTCTGAAGGACATTCAAAGCTCTTCTTTGGATGTTGCCTGCCTTTTGCCTGTCAAGATGATCCCACACTGCTTCAATAATGTTGAGGTCTGGGCTCTGAGGAGGCCAATCCATGACTGATAGTGTTAAATTGTGTTTTTCTATCCAGGTATACTTTTACTGTATTGGCAGTGTTTTAGGGATCAGTGTCATGCTGAAAAGTTAAAATGTTGCCAATCAAAAGCTTTCCATATACTATTGGGTGTTGGATCAAAATATAAATGTTCTTCATTCATAATTCATTCAGTTTTGACAAGATCTCCAACACCACTGATTGAAATGTGGCCTCAAACTATATTTACAGTGTACACTCATGTACTGTTATACCTCTCTCCTGACCTTCTCTATACATGCTGATGACAATTTGAACCAAAAGTTTCTAATGTGGATTCATCACTCCATAAGACCTGTTGGCACTTATTTTCAGTTCAGTTCTTGTGTAATTTGGCATACCTCAGACTTTTCAGACTCCATGTTTCCCTTCCTTGAGAATGGCTTCTTGACAGCCATCCCTCCACTGAGACCATTTCTGATGAGACTTGTCCAGTTTCCCAGTTTCCTCTTTTACGACTACACTACACACCATGTTTTCAGCTAATCGCTCACTTGTTGTTGAAAAATTGTATTTTATGGCTGTCAAATTTTTTTGACAGATTCAACTAAAGGAATGGGAACAAATTATGTATATTCTTTCTAACCTAGGTTGTCTGTTGTGTCTAGACCCAGCACTGCTTTATTGCTTGAGTTAGATGCCTTTTTAATGATTGAATAATTCATAGGCCAGTGTTAAATTGCTTCAAAAAAAAAGCATTCCCCTGAAAATGGTCAGGTACAAAGCCTGGACTGGAAGTAAGTGAAAAAGCTGCCAATGTCCAAAGAAAAACTTTGAAAGACCTTCAGAAAGTCTGGAGAGCTATTGCTCGAGACCACTTAAAAAAAATTACAAGAAAATCTGGCTTCTTGGAAACAAAATGTAAAGAAATGAGGGGTAATTTTTGCACTGTACTGTGTACTTTACACACATCTCAGTGTCATTTACCCAGCTGCAATCGAAATGAGAGAGAAAGTTTTGTTTCATTCTCATGGCAAAATGAAATGATTGAAGCAGAAGATGTTATTTGCATCTCATTTGATCTGGCATGAGGGCAAAGAAATCTAGCAACAGAATAAACTAGATGTTGTTGAGTTAAACCCTTCTAGAAGACCATGGGTTTATGTTTCTATATGACTGTGTAAAAATGTAGCGGGACACTTCTTTATGTGTGCACATACCACATCAGGCTATTTTGCCACCAGATCCTAGTTCATGTGAAAGATCAGATGATCACAGAGCATCACAGAGCTTGTAGCCTTTCTGGTCCCATACTTCTTGTTTGTGGTCAGCTACAACAAACAGCCTAGTGTCATGATGACGTCAGTTTGGCTACAACCCAGGGCTAATCAGCTTCTTTCCCCCCCCCCCTCTTTGTTGTTTCATGGAGCTTTCAGAAGGCTTACAATTTAGCAAGAAGTGATTTACTGCAGCCCAGCGCACTCTGAAATTCCTCTCTGTATTCCTCCTCACATGTGTAGATTGTTTACGGAGAAGAGGAATTCTAGAGGGATGGCGGTCCGCAAGGGGCTTGGTTGCTATGGTTACTAACCCCTGAGCTGGGTTCCATTTAGCAGGAAGGAAGCTAAATTATTTGCAGACAGAAATGAGAAAGCTCATGTAAGGAAAGTGTAATGAGTGAAAAACCTGTCAGTGTGATATTTGCCCTTTTTAAAAAAAAAAAAAAAAAAAAAAAAAAAAAAAAAAGTTCTTTCAAGTCTCCTGTTTAGGAGAAATTGGAAGACTAAATTTCAAACATTTGTTTTAATTCAGTTGGTGGTGAGAGAAGTATGCAGGTATGTAATACCAATTATGTAGAAACACAAGATAAGGTTGTGCAATTTAAAATTGTGCAGTGCAAAAATGAAATGAATGTGTGTGAAACAATAGCCTGGGTTATTTAATGAAGGACTTTTTTTTTTTTCTTTTAAAATGTATCTTGATTATTAATTAATAAAAAATCAAAATTGGTTAAAAGATATAGTGTGAATGTTACAGAGAGTTAGAGTTAGTGTGATATTTCTAGTTGAACAGAAGTAAAATGTAGCATCAACTGAAAATATTACTTGAGAAAATACTTGTTTATATTTCACTGCTGTCTTTAATGAGATGTCAGATGAGTAAATTTTAACATGTTGCCATATCCGTTCTATTTAATAGCTCATACTTAAATACTTTTTAGAAATTTTGTTAATTTCCTTATAAAAATTTTAAACTGATGAGAATGTGGTTCAGAAAAATGAGTTGCTGTTGTTTTGTTTTTTTTAAACAGGCTAAGCTCCTGATTTGTTGTTTTCATATGAAAAAGTATCAGCGAATGATTTTTTTTATTCGTGAGTATAAATATAAGTGAAATCACCATTTAGGATTACTTGCAGTGTATTTCTTTGTCTGTGAATCAATAAAAACAAATGATATTTACATATAGTATGTGATACATTCCTTTGGCATTACAGCAAATTTTTTTTTATCTTGGTTAAATATGCATGGTCAACTTGTAGCAATGAATATAGTTATGTCAGTGCTTTCCTGCAATATTAAGGTCAGAAGAAAAGATAAAGGTGCAACATTTTGCTTAACTTTCTTATTTCTGGGAAATTACTGGGATCTATGGAACCATTTTAAACTGAAAGAAGTGAAAACGTATCAAAGTCATGAAATGCTTTTTTTTTTTTTTCTGATATTCTTCTAATGCCTGTATTCTTTTTGTTATCTTTCAGACCACATTAACAGAGGTGCAATTCGGACCAATGAAGTTATTTAAAGACCCACTTCAGGTATCGTAAAACAATAACTAACGTGACTGACGGTCCTGTGCTTGAGTGTTTGAGGCCTTCCGTGGAACAACACGAGTGCTCCAGGGAAATATTCATGTCCATTCATTAAGAGGCTTTTAGCTAAGTTGTAAAGCCAAACTTGGTGTGACTGCGAATATTTGGTGGAGTTGTTTTTTGCATTTTAGTATTTAAAAACTTTTGCTTGGAGTTTGGTGGAAATTCTTAAAGACACCGCAGCATGTCCCATGCAAAGATTCGAAAAGAGGAGAGACGGGGATTAAAACTGTTAATGGGCGTATTGTGTGCAGTACAGCCCTGGGTTGTCAAGGCAACAAGGCCAAACATTTGTGACGAAGAGCATACCATAATGAACAATGCACATTATGGAACAGCTGCACAGAGGGTCCATGGACCGGTTTCATCGCTGGAGACATTCTCAGATGTTCAGTGGGTCATTATACAGTTCGTGTGCGTTCCTTCGCCATGCGTCGCTGCTGTTGTATAAAACCTCAGAAACATCAAGCTTTTAGTCATTTACGCAGTGTGGTGTGGTCTTTTTGTTTGTTTTTGTTTTTTCAGGGGTTTTGACATTTATTTATTTATTTTATTGTTTTTATTAGATTTTTTTTTAAAATCAGAAATAAGAATTTACTGTTGTTCTACCCAGTAGAACATACACTGATTATGAAAAGAGGATAAATTGAAGTGGCTGCAGAAATGCCTTAAAACTGCATTTTTGCTGCCTTAAAGCTGCATTTTTGCTAGTAGCTAGCAGGGGGCAACTCATCTGGTGCCAAAAAGTCATTGTACAGTTGTATAGAAGGTTTTACAGTCGCATGATGTATATCTGTCCGCCATCTTGGACGTATGACAGTGTAGGATCTCCAGCCACATGGGCCTAGAGACTGATCGTTAACCCCTGATGGCGGACAGCTTGGGAATCTTTTATGTTTGCCAGTTGGCAAAGACCCACCTATGATTGCTTTGGTTGCTAGCATGTTGCTACAATTGCAATAGTTTGCATGGAAGGCACTGATTTGTCTGCAAACACTTGCCAACTACTCTTCAGGCAGTAGTGAAACTGTGAAAAGTGTAACACAAACCTTTGAAACATGTTTGCGGAAGCGCTGAGGCACTATTTTTAATCTGAAGGCAAATATTTCAGGTTTCTATTTTTTGGTACTGATCTGCTAGTGGTTAGCAAATGTTTGCAGACAAGTCTGCATCTTTTATGCAAACTACAGGTGATCACAGAAATCTGCTAACAGCCAAAGCAATAAGATTGAGGTTTTTGGTGCTGCACCTAAGATGCAACTAAGTTTACCTAGCAACATTTAAGGAAACCACTTGCCAACCCGTTGGGGAATACATCATTTTTTCCCCTATAACTGTTGGTTGCAATGACGCCATGCAGGAAATCTCTATAAGAAAGTGCTCAAAAAATGTATTGATGAAATAATGAAATTATATTCTCAGTAAATCATGGCTCTGCATACAAAAGAATACAAGGTTAAGCTATGTATGCTTTAGGGTGTGGCTACTTTCTCATTGACAAGATCACAGAGAGCCTGCATTGTCCCCTGGCTTCTTAGTCAGAGTCACCCTGTGCTTGTCACACCCTCTTTTAAAAGGCCAAAATGGAGATGACAAAGGACTCATGTCGAACCCTCAGACATACCGCATGAATGAAAATAGACATTAGTTGCACAGCTGGGGCATAGCACGTAACATGGTGCATTTTTACAAAAATAAAATTGCAACAAATTCTCATAACAGTGATGGTTTGAAGGTGCTGGATATATTAGAAGTCGTGCATTGTAATGACATATATAAGTGCACAGACTGCTTCATTGTCTGATGCGCTCCGCTGTGACCACAGTAGGAAAGCGAGGTAGAGAGATATCCCCTTCCTGTTTTTGTCACTCACAGCTGATCCTGTCATTCCCTCCTCCTCTCTGCTCCTCCTCTTTTCTCGCGGTCCACAGGATCTGGCCGGGCCCTCTGTTTTCAACAATGATGTTTTCTAGACTGAGTGATCAGACCCTGCCAAACCGCTCACTACCCCCTTCAAACTATTTTTTTTCCCTCTGGATGTCTTTGTCTGTCTGCTACTTTCTCTTGCTGGTACATCTGACTCTTTGGAGCATGAGCAGTGTATCCTGATTTTCAGAATTTTTTTTTTCTTTAAATGTCCTTTGAGATTATAGATTTTATTTTTCCCTGTCAGTTGTAACTGGTTTTGTTATTATAAGCAAGGTATATCTGTCTAGGCCCAGCAAGAATCCCCTAAGTAGACCTTATCGTGGCCTATATTGCCCCGTTCCTCCAGCTCTACAGGAATGTTGACTTTTCTACCAACATCCCAATGTGGAATTCTGATCCAATTCCCTGTGCGTACCGAACATAGCTCTAGGATTCAGAGGTGATGTATTTATGACCCGGACACTTAATGCCGCTTGTAGGAAAAATGCTCACATGAGGAATATGGCTTGGATTAGCAACACCTCTCTCAGACATAAGGACTCGGTGCTTTGAGCCTGAGGCTATGTTTTGCTACTTAAATAATGCCATGCCAATTGTCAGCATGAATCAGAAAGACAACTGTCCAAACAGCCAATCCTCTATCCCCTCATTGTGTGGAAGACAGAGCTTCTACTTTTCTCAGCAAAATCAGGTCTTTGTATCCTAACTCAACCTTACAGGTGTGATGCAAACTTAAAACTGCAGAACAAGCTTTCTTTTCTTTACGTTCACACTGCTCCCTGCCAACAGTTGGAGATGACGTCTGTTTGAGAGGGTGACTCATGAATCTACTCTTAGTGCGGCAGTGCTCTTGGAGGCAGGCCTAAAGCTCTGGTCCAGTATTTGCGCATGTAATGGGGTTATTTGAAAGTATGGTGGCAGAGAGAGAGAGAGCCTATTCTCAGGTTTGACGATAGCAGCAGCAGCTCGTTGGGCCACAGCCTTGGCAGACTGGTGGAGGGGCCCACAGCCAGTCAAGGCCACCTGGATTAATTGTGCTATAGCTCATGGCAGCAGACAAGAAAATCTCATGCATCTGAGTACGAGCTGATCAATCAGGGCCTACCCACTGGAGGCCTGAGGTCACACTGCAGGCTGATTAGAGTGACACACGCAAATGACCACAAATGTGACACTGATGTTTTGACAATTCAGATCCCATATCCCTGTAGCCATTTTTGTTTTGGGCACAGAACTGATAATAAAGGCCCAGGGTACATCATTTGTGATTAATCTAATTTCCTTAATGGAATCACAACTTCGGAATGATTTGCACGGGAGTTCTCCAGGGTTGTGCAATAAATATTTTCAGATTCCTTTTAATAATACAGCCACTCTGTAGTTGTCACACATCCAACCAGTAGAGCATAATTTCATAGACTCACTTTTTTTTAAAAAAAGACTGATTATATGAATCAACAGAATCATTATCACAGTTCTTTAGGCCAGATGTTTGAGTGCCACAGTAGGTTTAGTCCATAGACGTTATATAATGGTATTGTCCTAATTACTCCCTTACTATTTGGATATTTTTACTAGTAAAAAAAAAAACAATAATATTTGAATCCATCATGGCGTCACTCAATGGTTTTTGAAGTTCTATTCCAAAACCTTGAGGGTGGCACCGTGGCTGGCACCACCTTACTTTTAGAGCCATGACTGACAGCCACTTCTCGGTCCTTAATGTTTCGTAAATGTAAGCCACGATGAATTTTACACAGCGGAGATGTTTAATAAGTGTTTGGCACTTTAATGTGGACTTTACCCACCAAAGGTTGCCACTTGCGTGCTTTTGTCTTTGTTGTCCATGCTAGCAAACTGAGTGTAAAATCTGTTTGCATACATAATTTTTTACTTATGAGACTCTTTTAATGTGTTCTTTTTTTACCACTCTTCATTTATTAACTGTGGTAATAATAGATGTCTTTTGTCTATATTACGATATGTGCTTAGCCATGTCTCTTTTGCAGGTACTTTTAGTTTTTGCCAAAGAGGATAGTCAGAGTAATGGCTTCTGCTGGGCATGCGAGAAGGCCAACTTCAGGTGCAGCATGGCGCGAACGCCGGAGTCGGCTCTTGAATGCTTCTTGGAGAAGCATCATGACCTCGTTATCATTGACCACAGACATTCCAGACACTTTGACGCTGAAGCACTATGCCGGTAAGCAAGCTCTCCCATCATCTGTGCCCTGTCCTAGAGTGATGCGGTGTAGTGATCTGCGGCTTTGTTTTGTCCAGTATACCCGCACAGCTCTTTGCAGATGGTCAAGTATCTATTCCTCTTGCCGTTTTGGGGTTTTTTGTTTTTTTTTGTTTTTTAAGCTGGATGTCATTTAACATTATTGGTGATATGAACATTGATACTTTTGAGCTGAGCTATCAGTGATTGACCAGTCAGGAATTGAGTTTGCATTCAAATATCACTACCTCGTAAACTGTGACCATTTGTTTGGGTCATTACTTTCTGAGCCACTGACCCACTACTTATTGCTATTTCAGCAGTTTGTACCCAGTTTCCACTAGCTTCACATCATTTACACCTTTTTTTTATTAACCTTTTCATTGCTTTTTCACAGACTGTTTAGACATGCTTTGTAAATTGTTTTTACGCACTCTAGATCGTAGGACCTTAGAGCGGGATATAAATTAACTTAATCACGCTGTGATTTTTGTTTTAACCAACACAGCTGAAGTGAATTTGTTAGTGGCTGTCATCTAAGGGCTGTGACCGAACAATTATGGAACTACTTTTCATGTGTTACAGTGCATTTGGTACAGCACTGGTGATTATGACTCTGTGTGGGGGTAAATGCTCAGCTCACTTTGGGTTCCCCGGCTACCACTGCATGCTACCTAGTGGAGTCATGTCACTGAGAAATGAGCGGTGACTGCCTATACCACTCTCTATCTTTAGCCTCTGCTCAAACCAAAAACACATTGACAAACATTCATTTGCCCTGCCCAGCGTGTATGTTAACCCTATTCATTTTGGCCGATCCATATGTTCGGTGTACACGGGAACTAAAGGGCCTTTATGACCACTGGCTGGGGAAAACCACAGGCGGATGAGTGGCCCTGTACACTGCATTCTTTCAGAGGCCTCGGCCCGCTCACAGAGCTCCACCAGTGGGCTCTGCCTGCCTGGGAGAATCGGAGCGTGAAAAACTGAAAAATACATTGATTTGATGCCATGGGCTTTTCCACCAGCCTGCTCGCCAGCTAAAAGGCTCCCTCTGTTTACATTCAGGTCAATTAGAGCAGTCAACTCTTCAGAAAACACTGTGATAGTCGCCGTTGTGAAAAGGTATGTAATCTCTTTCTTCCTTTTCGTCGTCTTTTCGTCACTGTATTTTGAAATGATTGAAAATGCTTGGCTTGGAGCAGGTCTGCTGTAACCGTCTGATGTTCTTTAAACAACTTTTTGTCTTGTCGATGTTTCGGTGCTTACACGTGCTCTCCTTTTAAGGCCAGACAGAGAGGAAGCCTCTGTGATGCCACTGATCAATGCTGGCTTTAATAGGGTGAGTGACTTTGTGTTTAAATGTGTGTCTTCTAACGACTGCGTGTGTATTGATGTACTGATGTGTTTTAATCTATCGGTATATAAGGCAGGAGTCCAGATTTGGACTGTTCATGAATTGCAAGTGGGATTTATTTTTTTGCCTTTTACCTGTGTTGCTCTGACTCTCAGAGATATGTGGAAAATGCCAATATGATGGCCTGCTACAATGAGCTGCTACAGTTGGAGCATGGAGAGGTGCGGGCACAGTTCAAATTGAGGTGAGTCACACCGTATCGGTGTGATGTCCTGTGTTGTAGTTAAATACACAGTGCCCTTATTTAAATGCTCGTGCACTGAGAGCAAGGCATCGGAAAGAACACGCTGACTTTCAATCCCAGTTTTAACGCCTGCTACATTTTTCTTAAAAGTTGGTAAATGTTAAGCTACTTTTGCATTTCTCAGCAATAATTCTGGTGCTGTTGTGTCTCTACACAAGGGCTGGCAATGCTATTTTCACAGCTCTAGAACAAAGCCAAGAGGCCATAGAGATCACTTCTGAAGATCAAGTTATTCAGGTGGGCTTTTCATAAACTTTTGCCTCTAGCTCAATTTTTCTCTCTCTCTTTCCCTGAACTTCCCCTCCTGTTTCTTCCTTTCACAATCTCTCCTGTTTAAGATCCTGTTTTCGTTCCTGTCATCTGAATGACCCATAATACTATAGCCTGTGTTCTCATATTTACATATACAGTAGTATGTGTAGTATGTGTAGTATGTGTAGTATGTGCGAAGGTCTCGAGCTACCCCTCATTTGTTTATATTTTGATTCCAAGAATCCAGACTTTTTTAAGTGCTCTTGAGCAGTAATTCTCAAGGGTTTTTGAAAGTTGTGGATACACATACTGGACAACTCAACATCTGAAAAATTGAAATTATGTCTATAGGAACTTTGTTACTAGCAGCCTGTTGTAAAAATAGACAATTTGTTCCAGTTTCTTTAAATTAATCTAAAGATTACGTCATTTGACAGACATATTTGTGCACTAACAAGTTGACTCCCAAAGACCTATAAACCAAAAGTTTGGCTTACCTTGGCATGGTGTGCAATGTTACCTTAGAAAAATTGAGGAAACTCAATAAGTAGAGGAGAAGGAAAGAAGCAGGCTACAGCAGATGGACAGTATCTAAAGGTCATGTCCTTTAGAAAAGGCAAAGACCAAATCTATTTTTCAAGGGGGTATTAATAAGTCATATATAAATAAACATATTATAAATATGATTATAAACGGCCATTCTTAAAGGAGGGAAATGGGAGGGAAAAAAATAGAAATGCCAGTTTAGGCAAGAACTGGACTGAAAATCAGTGTTTATAGAGTGATCAATCAAAATTTGACATTTTTGATCCAATGTCAGTATGGGTGGAGGATGTCAGGAGGTGCAACAGTCTGTGACTACAGCCATTTCAGTCGGTGGTGTTGGGATTCTTGTCAGACTTGCTGGATTTTGTTCCACCGTGCCGTATCATCTGCTATGGTCTGTCACAGTGAATAATGACAATGATGCCAAACACACTACCAGTGTAGTAAAAGCATACCTGGATAGGAAAAACAGAATGGAGCGCTATCAGTCTTGGATTGGTCTCCCCAGAGCCCAGATCTCAACATTGGATCCAAAGGGAGCCAACGTTCAAAGAAGAGCTTGGAATGTCCTTCAAGAAGCCTGTAGAACTATTCCTGAAGACTATTTAAAGAAATGCCAAGAAAGTTTGCCTAAGAGTTCAGATTGTGTTGAAGGATAAAAGGTGGTCATACCAGTTATTGACTTTCAGCCTCATTAGAGCTGTATAAACTCTGTTTTTCCCTTTATATACTGCGTTTCCATGTATGTTTGCACAGGTTTCAATAAATTGCTCCACCTGTTTCACTTTTTCCTGGCAAAATATAAAGGAATTGGGGTTGCTCAAGACTTTTGTATCTTGTATCAGTAGAGGTAGTGGTCTTAACTCATGGTCCATCTTTTAAACAGCAGACAACAGTCTCTTGTTGCCTCTCCTTGACAGTATGTGAATCCTGCCTACGAGTCCATTATGGGCTACCAACAAGGCGAGCTAATAGGGAAGGAAATAATAGAAGTGCCTAAAAGTGAGAAGAATAAGCCTGATCTCCTTGAAACGATAAACTCCTGCATACGCAAAGGAAAGGTAAAGTGCATTTATCAAATCATTTTATCGTTCGCATCTCACATTTCAGGTCATACACATTTTTTTAAATGTAGTTTATTTCATCACAGACTTAATTTCATCAGGTAATATGTGAGGAGCTTTTTTTCTGATTGGTCATACATGTACAGTTTTGGCGTGTCATGTGTGTGCTGTAAGTCTGCACAACCGGTCATCCAGTACCTCCGTTTCATGTGCATAAGAGCAGCGGTTGATGCCTGTGCTGTAATCTCACTACACAGAGAGCGAAGGTCAGTCGCAGACAGGCTAACAGCAGGAAGGGTCTTTTCAAGCTACTAAGGTAGTCTGTAGGGGGGGGTGACATGAAACAAGAGCACTGGACTCCAGGAGCGTGCCCCTTACCCATTAAAGCAAGTGGCTGCCATCTGAAATACACTGACCCCCCTCCTACCTCCCCCCAATCTGCAGCGCAAACACCAACTGAGCTCCACACCTATTTATCGGATGTTTTCAAGTCTTATATTGTCAGTTTTTGTGTTAAATGGTTAAATAATTGGTCACATGACTTATTTTTATGTTTTCCAGGAATGGCAGGGGATTTACTATGCCAAAAAGAAGAATGGAGACAGCATTCAGCAAAATGTGAAGATCACACCTGTAATTGGGCAGGGAGGGTGAGTGAGTGTTTTGGAAATCTCGCTCCTGTAGGCTGATTTAATGTAAATGACCTGTTCAGCAACAGAATGATTACACTGTAATAATTATTCAGTTTAGGTTTCTCTTTTGTGTTAATGTGCTTTTGTCTTTCACAGAAAAATCAGACACTATGTGTCTATCAACAGGCCTTTAAATGATAATAATAAGGTGAGATGTGTTTCTAGTTGTTAATGAAGAATGATGTGAGCTTTTTGCTTTTTCATCATGTTGCTTTTCCACTCTGTCCATGCAGACTGATAAATCCAGTGAACGTGTGCAGGCAGAGTCTCAGACAGGTGAGGTCCATTAAATGCTGACCATATCCTCCATATCCTAAAATTTGTGCCAGAAGTCACGCAAGGTTTGATGATTTGACGGCCAAGCTGCTGGTCATTTTAAAATAAGAATGCATGCAATTGGGAGCTTTGTGAAGTCAGACTTTGGAAATATTTTAGCAAATATATTGCACCATGCCAGCAAAACTCATTGCTTTCTATAATCACAACCCAAACTTTAAACCTGAGATTAACAGAGTGTGCAGTCCTGCTTTATCTAGCTGAGAAATATCTCACGAGGAATGAATTCTGTCTTTTTGTTTACCTTGAAAAGGTCATTCATATTTTCACTTTCTCTCAACTGGACTATTGTTTCTCGTTGTATTGTGGACTGAAGTGTAAGGCCAGTTCACAGCTGCAACCGATATCAAAATGCAGCAGCTTGACTTCTGACAGGCAAACAAAACGGGGATCATATCGTTCCTGTGCTGGCGTCACCAGCTCACTGCGAAAAATTGATTTTGAAAATCTTCCTTCTTGTCTGGGAAGCCTTACAGCTACAAGTAAAAGTTGGTGAACTCTTTGAGATTACTGGAAAGTGCAAGTGACATTTAGCGAACAAACGGGGGAGGGGGGTGATCATGATGAGATCTTTTCTCCTGATAGACTACTGTTGATCCAAAGTAGTTTACATTCCCATCAACAAGGTCCACCATAACACTGGGTGGGATTTTTCTTCATTGCCTTAAAAACACACACTTCTTCTTCTTTCTTTTTCTTTTTTGTTACACTCAATTTTTATTATAATTTACAACCCTGCAATTTATACTTGTCAATGTTCACAAGTTGAACAGATACGGGAACAGCAATGTAGAAGCACAAGTTAAAATTAAAAAAACTACAAAAAGAAAACACAAAACAATACTAGAAAACAAGAGGAAAAAAGAAAAGAAAATAAAGATGTGACAATCTTAGTAGCAATAAATGAACAAAGTGAAGCAAACCTATGCTAGATTATTGAAACAATAAAGCATGTATGGGTCGCCAACGCTCCCTGAACAATTCTCTCTGAATCCGCAGAGCATATGTTATTTTCTCCATCTGATAAATCTTACTTTATCAATCCACATATTATATGAAGGTGGGTCATGATTTAACCATTTAATGGTGATACACTTTAGTGCTGCTGTAAGCAAGATTCTTAAGAGATCCTTTTTATTGTTTCCTGTAAAACCATTTGGTAGTACTCCTAAAATGACTAACTGTTGGTCCTTTGTTAATGGTTTTTTGAAAAACTGTATTGAGAGCTTTAAATATGTCATTCCAAAACACACACTTCTGTAGCATACTTGCATCTGGGAACAGTCCCCAGGAAATGCTCTGTTTATTCCTGTGTGTTTGAGACTCTCACCTACGTTAGAAACTGAAGGGCTGAAGGCTGAGCTCCATGTGGAAGTCAGAACGTGTTGTAGAATGGACTTCCATAACACACTCAATGTCTAAGACTGATATTACTGTAAAACAGCTGTAACGTCTACTGTTGCTTTTCAGTTTTCTTCTAGCAGCATATTTGTTCTGACATAAACTGTATTAGATTTCAATTTCTTGGCTCAATTTTTTTTGTTCCGCTTTTGCAACTTTGCATATTCATCCAAATAAAAAAACAGAAATGCGAGAAACAAAACGAATTTTTTGTTGTTGTTTTGTTTTTTAAAATAGATACAAGTACAGATTTCTTCCTCTAGCCAAAGATCAGTCAGTTAATGAAAGGTGTTTTCTTCTCCCCAGACATACAATCCAGTAAGCACAAAGACCGGAGGAAAGGCTCTCTGGACGTAAGATCCACAACATCTCGAGGGAGCGATGGTGAGCGTGAAAGGAGACAGATGATGGAAACTCTGGGCGTTTCGTGTCAGCTTATGAAACATTCCCTGTTGTCTGTTTACATCAAGTGTTGATTGGATACACACACTAACACGCTAATTAGAAAGTGGTTGGGAAAACTGCTGCCTAACTTGTGCTTGAACTACCCAACTTTCACAGTTTGCTGAAAATAAACATTAGAGGTTGTGATTTTTTTTTTTTTTTTTTTCTTTCTCCTTCTTCCAGGGAGCTCACAGCGAAGGCACTCATCAATGGCTCGTATCCACTCCATGACTATAGAGGCTCCCATCACTAAGGTGGGTACATTTCCTTCCTCATCATCCCTCCCAGCCTCTATCATATGATTAGCACTTTGTTTTGATGTTTTGGATCTCATGACTGAACTCTTGGATTATAGAAATTGCCACGACTGCCATGAGCACTTTTTGAAGAGCTACCAGCACTGAGTGTAGAGGTCACACACACTATGTTTAGTAGACAAGCTGATAAAATACCAGATTTTATGCACAAGACACTAAAGCATGTTGGACGAGAATGACCTGCTGTTTTACTGGTTTATGCAGTTTGCAGGCTGGATAGTCGGAACAGAAAAAGTCCCCAGGGATGGGTCATATGACACACTGCAGTTCCTCTGCTGTATCATTTGACTGTGTAGTCAGTCCCTGTAGGCGTCATCCTCACCAGAATAAAGCGCTGATAGAACTGCGGGTACTGTGTGTGTTTATATGTGTGTGTAAGCGAATTAACTGGAACTTCTGTTCTTGCACATGTTTGCTGACCTCGCCCATAGGTGCCCATTGCTAAAGCCGCCTCAGCCTTCTGAGCAGAAATGAAAACGTCTGTGCTTTTGAGCTCCTATTTAAATACTAATTTACTTAAAGAAACATTTTGATATTGTACTGTTATTAGTTACTGAGCAAGAGCAGGTCATACAGTCATATGAAAAAGAAAGTACAACCTTGACAGAGGGTGTACTATGTATCAGGAGATAAAGAATTATCTGTTCCTCAGCAGGTTTTGAAATTTGGTAAACACAACCCCAGATGGAAAACAAAACGTGACATATTAGACTGTGGCAGTATTTATTTAACAAAAACGAAGCCAAAATGCAGAAGGTTGCATGTCAAAAACAAAACAAAAGAAAACCTACATGCATGCTTACTTCTTACACAGGAAGATTGAAGTCACAGTTTTGGCGGTTTACTGGTCTGGAGCATTCAGGTGTGCCAAAGATGAAAGACATCCGCAGTGATTGTAGAGAAGCAATTGTTGCTGCTGTGACGCTACATTGTGTATTATAGCTAGAGGAGTGCACTGTTAATCTGCGAAACTGATGTTTGTTTGGTTTTTGTTGTTGTTTTGTTTAGTTTTTTTTTTTTTTACAGAGGATACATTTACTTTTTACAAATAAACAAAATTTGTACATTTCCAGTGAGTCATCTAGCTGTATTTGTGACCCTTTTTTCTTTCCAATTTACACGTGTGTATGCCTGAAACTACAAGGGACAGAGCCTTTTTAGTGCGGCCCCAGAGGCTTTGAAATGGCCCAAATAAAGTGATGCTAGTTTAATGTGCATTGTTTGAAACACACTTTTATTGGAGAATTTATGAATATTTTGAAAGAATTTCTTTATTTTATTTGTACTTGGTTCAACGTACATGTCATTTATAACCATCATGGTTACAGGGGGGCTTTTACTTTTCACATCTCCTCCTGTATATACTACATCATAATAATAATAATAATAATAATAATAATAATAATAATAATAATAATAATAATGATGATGATGATGATGATGATGATGATGATGATGATAATATTAATAATATTTCATTACACAGGTAATCAACATCATTAATGCAGCACAGGAAAGCAGTCCTATGCCTGTTGCTGAGGCCTTGGATCGGGTACTGGAGATCCTAAGGACCACTGAGCTCTACTCTCCACAGCTGGGAACCAAGGATGAAGATCCTCACACAAATGACCTTGTAGGCGGGCTGATGACGGTAAGTCGCAGATCCTTTAGAGCACAAAAGTCCTTCAAGTAGTTTGAAACAACCTGTTTCCTCCATCTACCAATGAATCAGTTCCTATATGACGACTCTTGAATAGCCAGGATGCCTGCACTATGAATGCCCGCGATGTGGTAATGTAAATGCACGGCATTTTGGGAACGTCCTTGAATGTGGCCCTCGTATTTTTGCAAATATATCAATTCGTATTTTGGAGGACGGTAAGAGAGCGGGAGGCAAAAAGCGACTCACAGACAGCAATGGTGAAGAACAGAAGTAGAAAGAGTGCCAAGTTGGCAGTCTTGGCAACAACCCCAGAGGAAGTGTTAGATTGTCCTTTGTGCTCCTGTAGGCTGGAGAGGAAAGCCCACCCCACCCTTTCTTTCTCCCCCCGCTCCCTCGCCCTCTCTCGCTCTCTCTCTCTCTCTCGCTCTCTCTCTCTCTCGCTCTGCACACATGAACCTTTTCCTCTCGACTCCACAGGCCTGGAAACATCCTGTTCTTTGGATCCGATGAATAAGCATGGCTTTACTTATACATGTCCACTGCGGAAACACAAAAGCATAGAGGTGTTGGTCCTTCGCCAGAAAGATTTATTCTGCATAGGTGATAAAGCTAATGGAATCCGAAAACCATGAGGCGTCTGTGATTAGAAGATTATTTCTACACAATCGTACTGGTTTATGAGGCGCCTAGCTGAATTTGTGCTTTGCTAAAATGATAGGTGTCCAGTTTGCTACGGTGAACGGGATGCTGGCTCTGAACTTAAACCGCCCAGTGAACATTAAGAGAGGAGCTGTCATCTTTCTGGGTGAAGAAGTCTTAAAATAGCCAGCGTGTAGCAGAGGCAACGCCACCATGAGACAATGCTGGGGTCAAAGATGAGCCAGTCTCCTCTTCCTTTTTCACTTGTGAAGTAAACATTTCACTCTGTGACACACACCCATGGACTCACCAACACCCAGCAGATATATCTAGCATGGGAATGACTGGATGATAGAAGTCTGTAATTTTCATTGCTGGCGAGTTGGAGAAAGAACTTGAAAGTTGATGTTCATAATGTCATGTTTTGTTTTTTTGTTAATTTGGTTATTTTCCATCAATGTGTCGATTGCGGCTCTGTCGGCCGTGCTGACTTTGGCTGACCTGTTAAATTTGAAATATAGGTAAGCAGAGACAGGAGACCAACTATCTGCTACAAAGTGATGGCAACAGGTGAATGGCTTTATATGTAGATAGGGCTCAAGGTGCTATGGCGACTCAGGCTTTGCTTTGAGCTACATGGCTGTCCTGTTAACCAGCAGGGAAAGCCAGCTGATCCGCATTGTGTGCAAAATGTCATGGCAGTCCATTCAAGAGCTATTTATAATATTTGTAAATTACCTTTCAAATTCTTAACACACAGTGTGTTCGGCACAGCTGGTACAAATCACAGTCCTAGCAGAGCCGGATCATTACGCTTCTCACCACGTGTTTGATTATTTGGGTGATGAAGTGTTACCCCACTGATAAGCTCCATTTGCTATCACAGCATGCATCAATGCCCAGAGGAAGACAAATGTCACGATGAAATCATTCGATGCAGATTATCTGACCTGCGAACATAACTTATCACAGTGTTATTTCTTACTCGGTCAGTTCAGAAATTTGTTTCTCTTTTGACTGCGTGTTGGTGTCATTAATAAGCTCAATTTGGCCATGTCATCCCTCTGTCGGCTTAACGTGGCCTTTAAAACGTTGTGTCACCACAGCACAGATGGAAGAACACTCATAAAGGCAGGAACAACAGGTCTATTTCTACATTTGTCATTTTTTTTCTTTCTTTTTTTGCGCTCTCGCGTGAGATGCACTTCCTTACAGAGCTGTTGAGACAAATCCAAAATCCAACCACCTGTTTCTTATTTAAATCACAATAAACACAGGTGATAACTGACGTTCATCTTTTGAATGTGCGTTATTGGGACTGCTGTTTTGGTTTAATGATTTATTGGCTCTTTAACTACCAAATTAAAATGACTCATAGGTTGTGTGTAGACAATATTACATTTTTAATTATTTTTTTAAATTTACTATTGGCATGGAGATTCCTCCTGACTTGTGGCTCATTCATATGCCATTCACGCTGTTTTGTGAAAAACATCTGTGATGGCTGAATCCAGATGTTCAGGCTGATCTGGCACAGATTTCTTTAAAGTCCGAGCTGATGTTTCTGTGTGTGTGTGTTCCAAATGGCTTAATTTTCCAAAGATAACTTTTATATAACATCTAATGCAAGCATAAACTCAAAGCATCTGAAGAGTTTCACTCTCCAGATAATTTTGACGGTACACCGCAGGATTTAATAGAGGTGATGCTGGTGCTCCTGACAATGAGCTGAAGTCTTCATGTGGCTGTTTGAAGAAAGCTGAAGGATGGATTTATTCATTCTGTGCATGCATTTTTTTTTTCAACTGTTTCTCTCTACCTGCAGTCCCTAAAACTCTTTGTTTCTGGTCTACAGGATGGTTTACGCAGGTTGTCGGGAAATGAATACATCTTTTCCACCAAACGTGAGTTTACAAAATGCATACTGCAATTTCGACACAGAGTACAGATTTTTCATTACATTTTCTTTCCAGCTTTGGTGTATATTGTATATTTTGTGTATTTTGTATCTTATATTGTTCAACTGCCTGCATCTTTTTTTTAAAAAACATCCTAGTTCCCTTCCTCCCTTTCCTCTTCATTTGAATTCCTCCTTTGTCGTGTCTTCCTTTTCCTCACAGAGCCCCACCATCTCCCCAGTCACCTGACAACTCCTCTGTCGTTAAACGACATCCCCCCTCGAATCGCCCAGACCATGGAGAATGAGGACTCTTGGGACTTTGACATTTTCAACTTGGAGGCGGCAACCCTGAAACGGTGAGGCTGAACCTGTTTAATGCTGCAGGATTAATTTGTGTGTTTTTTGGGGGGGAAAAATAAAAAGAAGACTCGCGATGACAGCTTGTGTTAAAGTTTCATGTTCAATCATCCCACAGGCCTCTGACCTACTTGGGCCTGAAGATCTTCTCCCGCTTTGGGGTCTGTGAGTTCCTAAACTGCCCTGAAGCCACTTTGCGCTCCTGGCTACAAGTCATTGAAGCGAACTACCACTCGAGTAACTCCTACCACAACTCTACCCATGCAGCTGATGTCCTGCATGCAACGGCCTATTTTCTCTGCAAGGAGAGGGTCAAGGTAAATTAATAATGTTAGTTTTAAAAAGTATATTACAAATTAAGCTAATATTTCCTGATTACTTGTATCATTTAGAATTAAAAACAATGCTCACTTATGGTTTATGTGAATTATCTTAGGTCAGAACCAGATGTTATAGATGGATAAAATAGTTATTTAAAGCTTCAGCAGCCTGCCCTACTTTTGTTTGCAAGAGTTCACCATTTCTGATTTTTGGACCCAGACCTCTACAGTAACTAAATGCTGGAAGGTAACACAGCCAGACACAAGTATCAGCACAGTCTTGGGTGTCACTTGTCCTGTCTGAGTCTACTTTATCCTAAAAAGTCTTGGTTTTGCCCAAGTGTGTCAGTAGCTCAGTAACTGTTGGGTGATGTGCAGTGGCTAAAGCTGCTTACCAAACCGTCTATTTCTGAACTCAGTGGAGTGATCTTTCATTGGCTTACCCCGTAAACTGTGTAGTTATATCACCAGGGTTAATAAATCCCTTGAAATCTGCAGGGTTAGCAGGTTTAAAATCTGTTATGTACTGTTGTATAGTATGCTCTTTAAATGTCTTAAATATACCTCAAATCAAAAGTAGAACAAAGCTTTTTTTTTTTTTAAAAACAAGTGCTTTAAAGACTAAATGATTTTCGGTTTCTGGCTTGCATTAGACATGAAATGTGTATTATCATAAAAGAATACTGTGTGAAAGTCTTGAGCCACTCCTTGTTTCTTTCTGTTTTGCTTCCAAGGAGTCAGACTTTCATGTATTATTATTTTATTACTATTATTTTATTTATATTTTTACAGCGGTCATATTTTACTCCACTTAACACTGACCTTTGAATCAGTCCAGCATAAAAATGCATCTAGCTCAAGCAATGAACCAGCGTTGTGTCCACACGTAACAGACAAGTCAGCAAGCAGCCTGTCACAAAAACAACATTTCTTCCCACTTCTTTAGTCGATTCTATGAAAAATGTCAAAGATAACTCAGTTTGATGGACATATAGCTTTTTCTCACTGACACAATGATTCCCAAAGAACTGTTTGCTGAAACTTGGAATATTTCAGCATGGTGCAGTACATGTTCTTAAGAAATTTGAGGAAATTGGACAAATTGGGGACAAAAGAAGAAATGACAGCCCTAAAACACTATATAGATGAACAGTTTTTGAAAGTCATGTCTTTAGGAAAGAGGAACAAATCCAGCAATGATCTGAGAGATAAATCTGAATCCTCAGCTGATTCATTTCCTGCTCACTGAAGTCTCATCAGAAATGGTCTCAGTGGAAGGGTGGCTGTTAAGAAAGCTTTTCTTAAGGTAGGGAAACTGGGAGAAAATTACACCAGAACTGAAATGAAAATCAGTGACCACAGGTGTTAATAAATGATGAATCCAAGTTGAAAAATTTGGGTTCAAATTGTTGTCGGTGTGTACGGAGGAGGTCAGGAGAGAGGTACAACAATGAGTGTGAGCAGCCATCTATAAAACACGGTGGAGGTTCTCTCATGGTTTGGGGCTGCATCTCAATAAACGTTGTTGGCAATATTAGAAAAATAGAATTATAAACTCAGAAAACGCTGTCAGATCTACTGTGCAAAACCATCTGGAAACATTGGCTTCATTTTTAGCACACTGCCAGTGCAGTAAAAGCAAACCTGGATAGAAGAACGCACAGTGGATCAATATCAGTCATGGATTGGACTCCCCAGACCCCGGATCTCAACATTATTAAAGCAGTGTGGGATCATCTTGACAGAGAACTGAACAAAGATGGAAATGTTTGTTATATAAATGTTATAATAGTAGAAGGTTATACTGTGCCAACTGTTAGTATAGCTTATCATTCACCTGATAACGATTAAGCTATTCAAATGCCAACCTTTAACTTCATTGGCTTCTGCCAACAGCAAAGTCTGGATCCCATTGATGAGGTGGCCGCCCTGATTGCTGCTACCGTGCACGATGTGGACCACCCAGGCCGTACCAACAGCTTCCTTTGCAATGCAGGAAGCGAGCTGGCCATCCTCTATAATGACACAGCTGTACTAGAGAGTCACCATGCCGCACTGGCCTTCCAGATCACCACGAGAGATGATAAGTGCAACATCTTCAAAAACATAGAAAGGTAGGAGATTTATGATGTGGCCATCTGTGCGCTTGCTTTTACTGCCAGTAGCTCTGTAAAACACCACAAGTTCCCCAAACATAAATGTATTAGGTGTCCAGACTTTAAGCTTTTTCCCTAATAACTGAGTTAAGAGGAAGAATTTTTAGGATGTAGCTACATTTGAAGCCTCAAGGCCTAAATTAGTTATCGTTTATACTAGACATCAAGCTGTCTAATCTGCTGTCACTGTGTGCTCAAAGGACTAATATTTACCACACAGCCTTTGCTTGCACAGACTCGGAAAACTGATTACTAAATTTCTATTTTGGGATGAATTATTTATTTCAGTTTAAGTGAATTTGCTGACTTTTGATCAGATAAACCAGGATTCCAGGTATTTTATTTTACGGGTTTTTTTGCACACTCTACAAAATCTTTAGATTTTGCAACGTGTAAGGTCAGGCTCATTTATATTTAACATATGGAAGCACTTTGAGACACGCACATGATCTGAAGTATCATAGGACTTAAGTCTCCATACGCACTGATGAAAGTGATACTGTGTGTTTGTGTGTGCTGACAGCAGCCGGGTAGTAATGTGATTTGAGTCCCAAAACAGAATAGCTCACATTTGCTGGTCCCCTCCAAGGGGGAAGGTGAACAAAGCATTCATTCATGGCCACTGTCACTGTAGTGAAGGGGAAAACTGTTCACACGGGTTTCCAGGCTATTTACCACACTGTCATCTCACTCTCTGTTTTCGC
The DNA here is from genome assembly GCF_001858045.2 of Oreochromis niloticus. NCBI lineage: Eukaryota > Metazoa > Chordata > Actinopteri > Cichliformes > Cichlidae > Oreochromis > Oreochromis niloticus. The sequence continues at coordinate 13,677,412 of NC_031965.2, forward strand.
TTCTCCCCGTCTTTCCCTCCCTTACCCACGTGATTCCTGTCCACTCTTTCTCTCAAGGAATGAATATCGAACATTACGACAGGCCATCATTGACATGGTGCTCGCAACTGAGATGACCAAACACTTTGAGCATGTCAACAAGTTTGTCAACAGCATCAACAAACCACTGGCTGCTCTGGAGGAGAATGGGGTGAGAATGAAATTAAACACTCGTAAATGTTTTTAATATAGATTTCACACGTGTGAGGAAATATAATTTTCCCTTTTTCCCCCTAAATAAACCAGAAAATGATACACCAACAAGCAAGCCACGGTGGTTTAAGGGCTTGGGGAGATGATAATACTGGTGTTTGCTGTGGTACAGATGTCTTTGTAGGGGGAGAATTTTGCAACTTGGTACCATCTTTCTCATCCCTGTGTGGAATGCTCAACACAGACATTTAAAAGCTGTATTGCTTTTTTAAGTGTAGGACTTTTAGAGGGCTTGTGCATTTGTGTCTGATGTAAAATGTGATGAAGGTCAGGTTTGGTTAATAAAAGAGTGCCTTGAGGGAAAAACATAATATCGTTTGACTGTAAGACAAAATGCAAAGATCTGGAATAAAATAACTCTGCTAGGGGAAACTAATCTTCTTCTGCAGGTTGGTTTAACATAACTCTCAGTGAATTCAGTCTTGTAACATAAAGTACAACTCATATCATGTGACTTCATGAAGATTGCTGTGCTCATTTACATGGAAGTGTAACTCATAATTAAACGACTGGAAAACTAAACCCTATCAGCTGCCAGGGCTGCACTTTGTAAAGACATATTAGGTTATTCGTGAAGTAGTTCACTTGTAAGGTGCTGTTGATTTTAACTAAAAACATGAATTTGAGTTTATTTTGTGGTAAATGTTTGCTTTTTCTTGTCTTCTTTCTTTATATACAGGGAAACAACGATGAGGAATCTGTCAAAAGCATCTTGACATCCCCCGAGAATCGCATCCTTGTCAAGCGGATGCTGATTAAATGTGCAGACATATCCAATCCATGTAGGCCTCAGGAGCTCTGTATAGAATGGGCTGGACGAATCTCAGAGGAGTATTTTGCACAGGTGATTAGAGGGGGGGAAAAAATAACATAGTGTTGAATGCGTGTGGAAATGGATCCAGCAGGAAGCAGCTGTAATGTGTTTACTGGGATTGATGACTCCTTGCGCTCTTATCTCTGATGCAGACTGACGAGGAGAAGAGACAAGGTCTACCGGTGGTCATGCCTGTGTTTGACAGAAACACTTGTAGCATCCCAAAGTCCCAGATTTCCTTCATAGACTACTTCATTACAGACATGTTTGATGCATGGGACGGTAAGTCTGCACAGCATGACAGAAAAAGTACTTTTATATCTATATTTGTGTCAATTCCTATGCATGCACAGGATCAATATTCGTAGGAGGTTCAGTTATTCGCTGTAATGTGATTAGGTGGCATTTGTCTTTCAGTGTCATAATAAAATTCTCAGTGTTATTAGATCACAGCAAGCATACTCAGTGTTTGGTACCATCAAACATGGCCTTTTGTTGCCTTGTAAAGAAATTAATCCAAAGGCTCATACTGTAGGCAGATACACTATAGATGTTATCAACCTGGTAAGCTTGCTAGTGTTGTCTAGTTTGGATGGAATGGCACGCCCGTAGACTGTTAGGGTGCATCACATGCACATAGATGTCCTAATTAGTCCTAACTCACAAATAAAGTAGTCCTACATTTTCACACAGCCATGTTATGATCAGATAATCATTCAAAAAATGCTGCAAAAGGCACCGAAACCACAAACACAGTTGAGAGGACTAGTTCAGTGACTTAGTGTTAGTGACACAGCTTGCATTGGCTGCTGTACCAGTAGCCGTGTTCTATATCTGCTTGTATAACCAAGACGTTATTCACTTGGGGTGGGCTGTGATGCTTCAATTGTTTAGAACCAGTCTCAAGTGGCAATTAGGTTTGCTCTAAAGTCCAATCGTGCTATTTTCTCCGTGTCAAAGCCGACGGCTGACACACCATTGGGGGGCAGGGGAGGTTATTCATTCTCCATAATGTGTCCCAAACATACAGGGGAGGAAAAAAATATATGGAGTTTATTCCTCACCTTCTGTAATGGTAAATTATTACTTATAAAGTGCTTTTCTAGAAGCCTCTTTCACCCTGTCATACAAGCACTTTTTTTCCCCTCCACCTAAGTGCTTTGTCTAACATTCATGCATACACTCACACTCCAATGCATGCATCAGGGGCAACTTTGAGTTCAGTATTTTGCCCAAGGATACTTCGACGTTCAGAGTGAAGTAGCCGGGGAATCGATCCACCGACCTTCCGACTCGTTTACGACCCACGGTATCTAATTAAAGTTGGCGCCGACATACAACGCTAACTGATTTATCCCCCTGTAATTAGTTAGCATGCATGTGAGTGGAGGGATGACAGCTGAAGAGCCAAAATGGTGGATTACATTAGTATTATGGTTTCATTCTCTTTTCTGTTTTCTCCTGTGTGCCCGTGCACACCCAGACACGCCTGTATTGCAACTGTTGGTTATATGTGGAGAAATGACATGAAACTATAGCGAGGCAGATTCAGTTTATTATGACTCTCATAATAATAATATTAATTTGATCCATCACCTTTATTGGGTATTCGGCCATTGGCACAACCCAAGTGGCCGTCGGAGGAACTGCAGTTTTTGTCACGTTCCGCTGTCTTCATTTTTCAGCACCAGATGCTGCTGCTTGTTTTTATACTGTGACAGTGAGATAGAGATGTTTATTAAATATAAATGTGTCATACTATCTTTGAAACGAAATGTAATCTTTAAGCCTCATCTTGGTTTTTCTTCTCCCCAGCTTTTGCAGACCTCCCCAATCTTATGCAGCACTTGGACAACAACTTCAAGTATTGGAAAGGCTTGGATGAGAGGAAGCTGCACAGCCTGCGACCACCTCCCGAGTAGGTGCTGCAGTGTTTGTGCCCTGGGACTCTGTAATCTGAGGCAGACCTCCTCTCTCTCTCTCTCTTGGCTGGGGGGGGTCTCTCTCCCTGCCAGCCCAGCCAGCCAAGGGGCTTCCTCGCCTTCACTCTCCTGCTTCCGTAGCACACCGAGCGTCCACATGTCCGTCCATACAGAGAACCACAGAAGGACTTCCTTCCTGACAGGCAGTTGCAGCTGTAATGCTGCGGGCTTTACGAGCCTGTCGTACGCGAACTGTGACAAACAGACACAGACACGCAGCATCCTTACGAACTTCTTGTGCCTCTCAGGCAATCGCAGTGTAGCTGGTCAAGTGACATGACTGAAAGAGGGTCGTTACCGGTCTTCTGGCGAAGCACCCGTCCCTCCCCGATCGCCACGTGGGCACTCCTGTCTGCCTGTGAAGTTGCTGTTTGAGTAAAAACTGCTTGTTTACTGAAAAGACTCGATGGAAGCATGGTCTGGATGAAAAAGGTATCTAATTCAAACCAGGCCGTGAAATCACTTTTGACCTCCATTCCTGTGCTCGCAGCAAGGCAGGACTGCTCTTTCAACCCCCTGGAGGTCACACCATGAAAGAACACTCCACTGCTTTTCTTTGTTTTTTTGTTTGTTTGTTTGTTTGTTTCTGTTTTGGGGCAATATTCACACGTGTCCGAGAGAAACCCAACCAAGCTGTCTTAGCAGACATGTGAGAAGAGATGCTTTCTTTATGGGTCGGGGGTGGGGGGATCTTTCTCTTAGGCCACCGCTGAGAGACAAAAACCTCAACATCACAATCGTAGGTATCTAACTGCAGATGATTTGGTGTGTACATTTTTCTTAAGATGTTCCATATTTTCTATATAAAAATTCCTAAATGAATTAGTTGACGAGAACAAAATGAATTTATAAAGAGCGAGAAAAGCCAAAGCTAATGAAGACAAATACTACTATAACTCTCGAAATTTCACAATTATTATTCATATGAAGCATTACCATATTAAACTTTTTTTTTAAATTTTCTTATCAAAAGTACAGTACCAGTTTGAATGAACACTTTTGTATTGCACTGTAAACAATATTAGAAATGTCTACGTCTCAGTGATTTGTCCAGGGATGGGATGTTGCATTGGAGAATAAGCTGTTATTGTTGATCATCAGGAGTTTGCGTGCGTGCGTTGTGTGTGTGTGTGTGCGCGTGCGTGCGTGTGTGGGTGTGTTTTGGTTGTTGCTGCGAGTGCGTGGGTGTATTCATTGTTGCAACAATCCCTTGCTCTTGGTTTAATGCTGTAAACCGCTTGACATTTGACAACAGCAGAAATATGTGAAAACATTTTGGACTTGAAAAATTTTGTCTCCCAGAAATTTTTGTATCTGGTTTATCCTACTGAAAAGACTGCCTTATTTTATACAATATTTATACAGTACATCCCACTGTGCAACTGCAACAGACATCTGGAGTTTTTATTATGACATAGTCAGAAGGTTATGTTCAAGGAAATCTCAATATTTTTATAGACAATGAATTTTACACTGGATTTGCAGCAAAAGAGATCAACCATTATAGCTATCTGAATACTTTTGAATGGGATGGTCACGCAGAGCATGTATACAGAGAACTAAATGGTTAAGAAGGATGTGGATCGCAGAGTTGTCTATCACTGTCTTTAAGCAGTCTCCTGGAGGCCAGCTTGTATTGATTTTCTTTTTTCTTCTTCTTCTTCTTTCTTTTTTTTTTTGCTTTTGTTTTGGATCAAACATCATTCTATTTTGGCCACTTGTCCAACATCCTTCTGCACAGACCCAGGGAACAGCTTTTTGTTCAAGGTTGGATTCAGATTAGGATACTAATATATGTTAAAGATTGTCGCTTATTAAGAATATTTCCTCTTTAAACAGTATATTAAATGCCATAACAGCTAAGCAAATGGTGGTTAACAAGATGCGCTGACCACGATTATCGTTGTTTCTCTCAAATGACAGAAATGTACACGCAATCAGGGGATTTGTTTGTTCCTTCTGATACACATTGGTCTGAAGGCACGGAAAAAAAAAAAATTTAGAAACTATTCAATGAAAAATAAAATAATGTCAATTATATATTTAATGTCTATGATTCAATGCCTTTTCTCTGACTTGCTCATTTATTTCACAGCCTGCAGTAAGACTCTGTCTGCCTCCTCAGGTTATTTCCATTAGTTTATTCTTTTCTTTTGACTTAGTTTAAATAAAAGATTTTCAACATTTTGTGAAGCATCTCAAACTACATGGCAGCCGACTGAGACCCCGTGTGACACACTTCATCACAAAGCCGTTAAAGGATATTTCAGCTGGGTCAGGAACAAGCCAGCTGAGATATAAATGGAGCAATCTCCCCCAGATCCCTGCACGTTTATTGTATAAAATAGTCAAAAAACAAACACATTAAAATGTGACTGAGGCTACTTCCTTTCTGTGGCACTTTCTTTTTAATCTACAAAGGAAAAATAAGACACGAGTAAGATTCCCATTTTCATTTTCTTTTTGATCCTCCCACATATGATTAAAACAAGGCTTTTTAACTCTGGTTCAAAGTACATACTCCTTAATTATTTTTTTTAAGCTGCTTCATTGAGGTATTGGAGAAAGAAGACTCTTGCTGGTTGGTAGGAAATGGAAAATAAACAACAGTCTTCAGTGTTTACATCACTTAGCCGACCCATATATCCACCACAACCTCCTCCCTTCAAGGTTTTGCCTTGCTACAGACAATGTAGTTCAACTTCCAACTTCTTTCCCAGCACATGAGAGTCAATAAGTCACACTGCTGCTGCTAGAGATCCTTGTCAGCTAAATATAAACACGGGTCATTTAAAGTTCATCCTCTTCCTCTTTAACAGAGTGTTACAAACTGTTAATTTCTATAGAAACTGCTCATAACACACACTTAATCCATGCTGTTTGTGTGAACAGGTGAATGTGTGTCGGTTGTTTTTTTTGGGGGGGGGGCTGCATTGAACATAGTCTCCAAGTCCTTAAAGGAAGTGCATGAAGGCAGCCAGTTCTTACTGTGTGTGCCTAAAGTACAGTCATACTAGCTGTCTGTTTAACAAAACTGACCCATATTTAGCCTGTCTGACGGATGTATTTTGCTGGTTACTATATACAGCCAATAAACATGGAGCAGCAGGTACAAGCATGCACACAACAATGACAGGACAGTTTGTGCATGGTAATATTGGGAGCAGAAATATGGCACTAAATTTTCATAATGTCCCACGTGTAGACACAATAAGGTACGCAATGCGAGCAAATGCAGAACTGTACAAAAAGACAAGTTGTATTTGATGCTTTCGACTTGAGATTGCACACAAATGGGAAAATAAGCGCTTTGTGGTTGAGCTGTCGTCGGTTTAAGCTACTAGGGGGAGGAAATTAATTAAACTTTTTAATGTTTTTTTTTTTCTTTTACTTTGTTATTTTAAATCAATAGGCTGAAAAATCTAAGATCACTACTAGCATAACACTACGTAAACCAGGTGAGCCTTCGTTTGTTATGAAGCGTACTGAAAGTGAGAGAGACTCTTCCAGAACATGAGGACAGCTGCGCTTCCGCCAAGTCAGACTTTGCGACAAGTCGTCAGAAGAAATCGCCGGAGCAGGAGAGAAAGCAGACCGATGGCTAACGCCGTGTAGCTTTTGTACTGTATCCGAAAACTAGTATAAATTTACTACCCATTTAGTGGAGTTGTGCTATGTCTTCAGGAATGACGGGGCAAACACCGTGAGTGTCTGTTTAGTTTGTTAGCACTGAGTAGTCGTTACACAAGCTAACGCCACACTGCAGAGTTCACCGAACAGTAAGCTAGTGTTTGTTAGCTTAATCTGCTAGCTGCCAGCACTACCCTGGCCTGTTAGTAAAAGTTAGATTGCAGGGTGTTATTTGACGCTAAAAAATCCAACAACATACATGGATTACTCTGAGTTTATGTGGTCACTGTACACCAAAATTATATTTCGTACAAAACTCGTGAAACAGTATCGTAACTTGATAGCTAGCTAGCTTAGCCCTCGGCGTCTGATAGCTTAGCAATGACTAACGCCGTCTTATTTGCTAATATGATAGCTAACAGCTCTTAGCGTTACCAGAATCCACAGATTTTACACACGAAAGATTGTTAAAACATTGAAATGCACCGGTATGACAGAGATGTCTAGTAACGCGTAATACGATTGGCTAAAGTAAACAGCTATTCACCACGTTTACTGATGTTTGGAATCATCAGTGAAGTGTTGGGCAATTTTCTTGTGATATCACACAATGTATTAGTGTATCTAAACAGATCGTTATAGCACAGACAAAATGTTGTGCCGATACTTTAAATTCCAACGACTAATTTGGACAGTGCTAATATGGGTGCTCATGTAGTATTTCTCAGGCTGTCCTTAGGTTAAAAATATCTAGTCCCCTTTTATTTGATGTCACGGAGTTGTTTTTTGTTTATTTTTATTTTAGGCACATAATAATTATAACTTTATTTGCTTAACACGTGTCAAAACTAAAGTATTTCCCAAGACATTATGGAAAACATTTAGGAAGAAATTAAGATGAAACCGTTTACGTGTAGGAATACTGTCAATAAATAATTTAATAAACTTGGATTGTTATAGGATTTGTTTCTTTTATATTTCTATATTTTCATTTTTATATCTTTTTTTTCAGGTGCCTAACCAGCCGTTGGGATAAGCCAGCCCAGCCTAAACAGAGTGTAGACATACAGCAGCAGAAGAGCAGTGAAAATGCAGCCCACCCTATCTCATTGTCAGGAGTCGTTGCTGGACCGAACAGCACAGTTTCCCAGGCGCCAGAAACGGGAGGAAAATCTCCTCAGGGAGGAGTTGAAATGGCTGCAGCAATGGCTGCTAAAATAAATGCTATGTTGATGGCAAAAGGAAAGCTGTTGACTCCTCCACCGTTACTTGCAAAGGTGTGCAGTTAAAGAGCTGCTGTGAATAACTGTATAATGTATGTTTTTGTGGTTCCTAATGGACCTTAAGTTTTCTGTGTTATGTCATATATTTTAGACTCCTCCAAGTGTACCTGTGCCAGCTGTTACAGAAGAGATGGTGGTCACTGAAGTCGACATAAATGATGTACCACTCAACTGCAGGGACCTTCTTACTAAAGGCAAAACACAGGAGGAGGTTGGTGGAAAGTGACCACAGCAGTGTTGCATTTAACACTTTTTGTCACACTTTAAGAACTTTTAAAGCAAGTTGTCTCTTAAAATATATTTTTTTCTTTTTTTAAAATCTCCCTATACCTTTTTCAGATCCGACAGTTTAGTGGAGCCATCGTTTCAACAAAAGGCCATTACATGACAGAAGCTGAAAAGGAAATAGCAGGAGGGTATGTGTTTCAAGTCTTAATACTTTGTTTCTGCAAAAGTAGAACCCACCCACCCACCCACCCAATTGCATATTGTGTCTTGAGAAAATCTCTACATTAAGTGAGATGACTGAGAACCTTCACAGACACCTCTACATTAAGTATTTACCAGAAGAGTGAAGATCATCTAATAAAAGTAAACAGTTTAGACAAACCTGAATTAATGAGTTTTGCAGTGATAAAGAGGAGTGTAAAATGTTGTCCATGACCAATTTTCTTTCCTTTAGACAAAGACCTTTGTATTTGCACGTTCAGGGAAAGACCCAAGAACAAGTCAACAGTAAGTAGCACATTTTATTTGCTTAATATGCTGAGGCTGACATCATCTAATGTCACAAATGTCACAGTTTGTTACAATTGATGTGGCAGATGCTCAAATATCGGTCACTTTTCTTTGCAATATTAGAGGCTGTAATCAGGATAAAGGAGATCATCTCTGAGGATGTGATGAGGACGTCAGCAGCCTCGGGGGGACAGCAGGTGCCTGTAATTCCCCCGCTCACTCTCTACCCTCAGCCGCCTCGACCTGTCGTTCCTCCTACTGTGCCACGGATGCCCAATACCACTTCAGTGCCAGCCCAGGGTCATCGACCAGCAGCTCCTCATTTAGGGGTAGGCAGATGATTAAAAATAAAGTCAATTTTGTATGAACTCATCACACCCTAAATATCAGTAACTTGATCCTTAATTTAGTTACTTATGTCTCCTTAAGTATTGGACAAAGACAGATAAGCTCTACATTGTAACTAAAGGTTGAAGACTAACGGTGCCTAGTGAGAAACATTCCATAATCAGACAGTAAACTGAGGGACACTCAGTAGTAGGATTGTTTATTTGGGTGTATAACATTGCCACATTACTCAAAATCTAAGATAAAGTTAGGGTTATGAAATATAAAATTAATTATGCAGACTAGGCTATTAGGAGTGGAGGTAAAGAAAGTGAAGCAAGTGGAGACTATGTTGCTTTCACTGATACCTGCCTCCAAAATTAAGGAGCAGAGAGAACGTCCCTGGTCTACAGTGAAAAGCCTTGGATTACTGCATCTGCTTACAAAGCACTTCTGCCTAATGTTAAACAGGATTTCACTAAACAGCCAGAAGGTACATGGTATTAGTAAGGTAACCATTTATTTATTTATTTATTTATCTTCAGAGTTTTGTGCACACAAAGATTTTTGTGGGTCTGGACCAAGCGTTGCCTTCATTCAACGTGAAAGAAAAGGTTGAGGGTCCAGCAGGTTCGTACCTGAGTCACATCCAGACAGAGACGGGAGCTCGAGTCTTCCTCAGAGGAAAAGGTTCTGGCTACATAGAACAAGCATCGAAACGAGAGTCCTTTGAACCTCTTTATGTCTACATCAGGTATGTTCATTCTAATGGGAAGAGTCGTTAAATGACATATACACACATTCAGTATGTGCTGTGTGGTTTCAGTGTTAGAGCCTTGCTTGCAGACGAGTGCTCGTTTGCTGCATGGCTTTTGCTAGTTTTACTAACCTGATGAACACTGCGCATCTGCAGCATATCGTTAGCTTCATAGCATAAGTGCCTAAGTCATTTTCTGGTCAAAGTGACTTAGGCACTTATGCTATGAAGCTAACGATATGCTAAATGGTTCAGGTGTAGGCCAGAGTTGTGTTTCTACAGACCATTGATGTGGGAGACATCCAGATGGCACAGAACTCATCCAAGGAGATTTCTGCTTCTTGAAAAGACAAAACTTTCTGTAGAAACTGCGGAAAAACTGTGTTTTAATGACGTAAATCCTGTAAATTACCTTCGATATTGCTGTTCCAACAGTGTAGCAGATTATTTTTGTTTTTTCTTTGCCAGTGAGTTGAGCTAGCACGTATTAAGCACAAGTTTTAAAGGTTATGGCACAGTGTTGGCTTCACAGTCGGTCTATGTAATGATAATATGTGGCTTTAGTCCTTTACTAAGTCTGCTACATCCTGTTTAACAATGGTCCTTTGTTACAGCCACCCAAATGCAGCTGGATTGGAATCGGCAAAGAAACTCACAGAGAGTCTCCTGGAAACTGTAAGTACACACTGTTATCACTGTAATCGTGTCAGAGGTGATTTATATTGCATGAAAGTCTTACAGGAGGTGTAAGAAGGTGAAGCTACTAAAGTGTATAGTTTTCACTGATACCCACCTCCAAAAGTGAACGTGGTAGTGTGAACCACCTGATCTCCAGAGATAGGTTTTGAGTGCTCTGCACCTACCAACAAAACTTTCTGATGATAGAGCTGCAGTTTTGTCTGGTTCATTACATCATTTTAATTTTTCTTTTATTCTGTAGGTGAGAGCTGAGCATGCACGTATGGTGTCGATATACACAGCCACAGGCTCGACACAGTGTGAGTATTCTTCTTAAGTCTTGTAACTAAACAGGCAAATTCCAACAGGGTGACCAAATGTAAGGTACTGACTAACTTCGTTCTCCTTGTGGTAATTAATCCTCCCGTGACGTCTTTAGTGGCTCAGCAATTGCTTGAAATAGTAGGTCACAGTTGTCAAAACACCCTGTTATTGATCCATGTGATATGTGCTATTAACTCAGGGTTCTATACTTTCATTTCAGCATACGCAGTACATGGATTTCCACCTAATAGCAATTACTCTAGCCAGGGGTCCTGGTATAACTACCCAGCAAATGGGTATGCTGGCGGCTATTCAGCGTATCCAGGAGCCACTGGTTATTGGAGTAAGGCAAATGGTCCCCCAAGTCATTCTAACTTGTCGACAAACCCTCCATCTTCTCAGGCAATGGTTCAGTATCCGGTGTGTCCTAGGAAACCGCATCCCTATCTTGTTCAGGTAATTATAAAAGTCTAAAGCTGCCACTACTTAAAGTTCCCATTTGTTAGTCAGCTGATTTAGAGTGCTACATTTTTAATTGCTTGTTGGAAGAGCCATCAAAAACTGTGACATCATATAGCTAAAACCACTGAATAGATTAATCAGTTTCACTGCAAGTTTACACTAGAAGTGCAATAAGACGTGAAAGTCGTCGAGGTCTTTAGGAGGAGTTTTAGTTCTCTTAAAGTCCTGTGGCAGCATCAATGTGTATGTGTTGGTTTTGCCCTACCCAAGGATCCAAGCAGCAGTGAGACAGTGGAGCCTGAAGGATCTTTAAATACCCCCCCTGACTCAGGAAGTCCCAAGCATCAATTCCAGGAGGGGGCTAAGGATGAAAAGGTTAGCTGAAGAGTAACATCTGTACATATCACTAATAGATAATTCCATCTAATCCATTTTAACGTGACCATTACTCACCGATAAACCTGTCTGAATTGCAGCTGATTAGTCCGTCTGGTTTTAAACAGAGAAGCTTCAGGCATCACTGCTAAACAACCAAAATTGGACAGAATTACACATAATTATAGCTCATGAAATTATTGTATGAAAATACTAGTTTCAGTTAGTTAGTTCAGCATAAATACTGACCGTCTCTTTTGCTGTTTTCTGAGTTAGTTGTTTACCAAGTTACATAAGTGTTTAGGCTGAAAGTTATTGTCTGTAATACAAATGGCCATCAGACTGAGCTAAACAGTGTTTTTTGATCACAGACATAAGTTTCGTCTGCATCACTGTGTTAATTAAAAAAAAAAAATTAATACGGGGAGGGGGTCTGTGATTTCTGCCGTGGTTATTTATGTTTTTGGATTTTCAATGGTGTCAGAAAAATAGGTGATCACAATTGTGCTAATAAAACACCAGCAGTTCTACTCTGCAAGTGCATGATCATTTAGAGCCCATGCTGGGAAAAGTATGTGAATATATGTCCTAACATGTTCCAATTAGGAATCTAATATTAGGTTTTTAAGTGATTACTGTTCAGTAAAGATGCGAAAAGTACAACAGGTTTGTTTTGGGGTGTTTTTGTTTGTTTTTTTAGTTGGATTGCATCTGGCCATAACTTTGATAAAACATGATCTGATTTTCATCTAAGCCAGTGTTCAGTTCAAAAACAAACTTTATTGAAACTGTAGTGCCTATCATCTCCTATTAAAAGCACTTTGGGTTGCAATTTGTAAGCAGATTTCTCTCTAGTTGCTCCCTACTATAGATCTGCCTTTTAAATTCAAATATTTTTAAAAAGAATATTAAAGATTTTAATGCCTTAGTGCATGCAAGAGATCTGTATTATACAGCGGGGGAAATATTTATTTGATCCCCTGCTTGAATTTGTAAGCTGGCTCACTTAGAAAGAAACAGCCTTTGATTTATCTGACGAATTCATTTTAACTACATAATATCAACCAAAAATCCAGAAAAAAACATTTTACATAAAAGTTCTGAAATGATTTGCATGTAGATGAGTGAAATGAGTATTTGATCTCAAAGTGTAACTTGACAGCAGTAAGATGTTTCTTTGTAGTTTGTCACCAGGTTTGCACTGTTGTTTGGTCTTGCTCATGATGGTGGACAGGTTTAAATTGAAGTAACTGGACGGGTTTGCTTCATACACATAAATGAGTTGAATGAGATCAGGAGAAATTATTTGTAATCTCTGTGCTACGCAGCCTATCGGTGGGATCTGGGTGTTAGGGGATAGTCTATAACTTGAAAAATGTGAATTGGGTTTTTTTTTTTCTGGTTTCTCTCCATTACATTGGAACCACCATAAAAATTAGCAATCGTTCATTTCATTGTAAGTGAGCAAACTTGCTGGATCTTGTTGCAGCCTTAGCTGACTATGAAAATAACTTGAAACAAATGGGAAGCTCTGAGTGTCTTCCAAGGTTTTCACATGCTAAAATAATTTTCTTTTGAGACAAGCATTTTCTTTAAAAAGTTTTTAAAAAGCCTTGAATGTTCTGTATTTGTCTTTTTAGCCCTACACCATCTCTCCTGAGGGTCCAGCTCATGAGGAGTCCACCCTTCCTGCACCCAGTGTTGGCGAGGAGAAAGAAGTAGAAAGGTCTGCTCATAGATCATCATTTCCCTTTGTATGTTTTTCGTGAGTCTTGTGTAGCCTAGATATTCATATTTTTCTCTGTTCAGGTTTCTGATGCCTCCCCCGCCACCTCCCTGCGTGGCTCCCGCCGCTGTTGCACGCAAAAGGCCGAGAGATGCCGTGACGGATGATCCAGCGAGTCTGCCCAGCAGCACCGCTTCATTGGGTATGCTGTTCTTTATTTCCTAATACTCTGAGAGCCTGAGTACTCAGATATTTCTTCTGTGGTGTTGTCTGTTACATGAAATGGCATCTCCCCCCCGTGGAGCAATGGGGGAGGAGTGGAGACCTGTGTGAAACCTTCCGCTGGTGAAACTCACTAACATTCTCTTCTTGTATATGTTTTTTTGTCTTTCCCTTGTTTTCTCTCTCAACATGTGTCCCTGGACCTGCCTGTTATGGATGTGTGATCTGCTGCCGTTTCATTTGATATCTTCCCTCCCCCTGGCTGTGGATCAAACGAACTCAAAAACCACCGCTAATATGGGGCTCCTCAATGGGTTTCCTTCTTGTTTTCTTCTCCTGCTTTGTCTCTTCCCCCCCTTCTCTTTTCTCTTGCTCATATCTCCCACCTTTCTTCTACTTTTCTCTCTCTCTCTCTCTCTCTCTCTCTCTCTCTCTCTCTCACTCTCTCTCTCCCTCTCCATTTTTCTTTTTTTCCTTTATTGTGCTCTTGCAGGTGTTCAAGACGAGGTGTCCGAGAAGAAGCCTAAAGTGTTCAGTGATACATCAGGGTTAGTGCCCTACGGAGGGGATTCCTCCGATGAAGAGGAGGAGAGGAGCCGCAGCAGTAAGACAGATAACTCATAACCTCTGCCCCGTCCCATCCCCACTGTCCAGGACATTCATAGACCACATTCAGTAGATCAGCAAGTTTCACAAACTCAAACCGCATTCAAGGAAAAGTCCACCCTTGTATCATACACTGTTCTGGCATGTTACACCACATTTACTACAAAGCCTTTGCACAAAGCGGAGGAGAGTCCTTTTCATTCTTCGGTTTTTCAGAACAGATGCATTTTTAATTTCAGCTCTGTAAGGATCTTGGAGACAGTTCTTTGAAAGTTTGTGTACCTCTTTTACTATTGACACGCCTTTTAGATCAGGTGGCCAAGCTTCAAAGCCCATCGGTCTTTATACAGCAGTCGTAACATGCTTTAAAAAAAGGACACATGTGGAAATAGAGGGGTTTTGTTTTTTTTGGGGGGGGGGGGGGGTGGGTGGGTGGTATTTTTAAATAAATTTTCCAGAATGCCTTTTGATTTTTGTTTTGTTTTGGGGTTTTTTTTAAAATATAACCCCTGACACCAGGCATGTGAACCCGTTGGTTAAGATGAGGATGAGCGTATTCAAACTTTTTGCTGCCTGTGTAGAAAATGTAAATATAGAAGTCTAGATGCGAACTATTTCAGCGTTAGTGTGGATTTATGTTAAAATGTCACACCTCTTTGGGCTACATGTGTGGGTTTTTTATTTTCATTTTATTTTTTTATGAAATAGTGATCTGATTGCAAATTCAAACACATCATTAGTAGCCACTTTATACAGTGTGTGGAAGTATTCTGGGTGGACTTTCCTTCTACATATGTGAATATAGCTGTATTATAATTAAAACATTTTTTTCCCCCTTTATTTCATTTCTTTCTCCAATGCATTTTTTTTGGGGTGGAGGCGCAAAGAAAAAGCAGCTCCTTATTTTCCCTTTGGACTTAAACACTCAAGTCTGCTGCAGTCACAGGTGGTTTAAATATTGTATCTAGTGAAACCTTTTCTTATCTTGGAAAATGGTGTATGCCTGTTCCCATGGAATACTATAATAAAAACATTTGAAAGCAGTGTGTTGTCTTCAGTGAGAAAGTTCAGTTTTTAATAGAGGTTGGCGTTACAAACATCGGTTTTGTTCAATGTCACCGAGCACTTTGGTAAGTATTAAAGACGATAATTGTTTTGTCCTTGTTGCCTGGGTTTTTATTTCTTGTTGATATTAATGATATCAGATGAATGCGTATTCAGGAGCTTCTATGCCGTTGTGCACAGTAAGTGCTCCCGGGTTGTCCAGGCTAAAGCAGGGGTGGACGTAATTTCGGAAGTGACAGTGGAAGGTGTGCAGGTGTTGTTCCAGATTTACGTTAAAGAAAGACAGAGTCCCTCTGTCGTAGTCGAGTGCCACTCCAATCCGCACGGGGTTCACGGTGATCCTCAAGTCAGGACTCCAGCCGTTGTGCAGAAACTCGTATTTGTGCCTAACAAAAAGAGAAGCGTTATTGAGTGTGTCAAAAAGCTATTTTATTCATGCTGTTGATGATTTTCCCGCTCTGTCAGCCATTAGGAAAGCAGATGCTGAATAATGAGCCAACAGCAGGATTTCAAATGGCTGCAGCTTAAAGAAAATGAAAAATGTGCTTGTTAAATTGTGTGTAGGCAGAATCAACAAGAAGATGCCCACAATGGGAGCCATATTCAGGGCTCGTGTGATATGCTGCTGCGAATGACTCGCTAAATGTGATAATTCATCTGTCCTGCTTTGTTCCAAGAAGAGTTGCCATAGAAACTATTATAAAGTAACAGATATTCAGCTGTGGGCTTTTCTCCCTTCAATGGGCTTAGTTTCACACAGAAAAGATGCACTTTTTTTTTTTTTTTTTTTTGCTTAGGAAAGGGAAAATTTCTGAATGCTAAAAATAAAGTCTTGGCCCAGTTTCTGAGAACTGCAATAGTAGGCCCTCAGAGAATCAGCATGTTAATTCTGCTATCAGATTGGTGGAAAAGTCTGCATCTATTAGGTCTGTGTAGTCCTGTGAAAATGTCTGTTTCTTTTCAGGGAAGAAGTATATTTAAAAGAAAATGACTGAGCAGAAAACCAAGGCTACTATAGCACTGGTTTTGAAAACTTTCAGTATAATTAAACAGATTTCTTCAGACGCTGTTCATCTGAGATGATTAAGATGAAACATATGGGGACTTTGTTACAACAATCAGATATGAGTATTTTGCGGTTCAGGGTTGTGCTTTTGTGTATTTGCTAAACAGTCATTCACGGGCATAGTTTACCTATAGGATCCCTGGGATGCAGTTATTTTGGAGGAGTACTAATGTGTATAAAGAGTACTGAGAGGACATCACAGGGTGTTCAGCAGTGAAGCTGATGAAGCCATGAACGAACCCTGGCTGGTACTGACTGCTACCTGGATGGACTCAGGATGTGTCTCATACACCACGAGGTACTGTTGGCCCCAAGGTACGAGTTCCTCTCTGTGTCCTCATAGGCAACTCCGATCCGAAACTCTGTCCCATCGTCCACCTCAACCTCCCAGTAATGCCTGCCTCGCACTGGAATCAGATCCCCAAGGACCGCTACACATCTGTAAAGACACTTACATTTAAACATCTGCAAGTGTATAGAGTCATCTTTACAAGTCAAGGTTCTCATTAATGTTACCTGGTAAAGGTGTTGTCATCTAAGGCCATGGCACTTATGGGAAGTTCTTCATCTCCATAAAAGACCGTGAAGCCGTCTTCAGAGATGGACAGGCAAGGATGGGCAGTGTCCTCCAGGAGATAGAAAAACGTACCTGCACAGGAAAATGGATGTTTGATTGCAAAGACTGTGCCTGAATCCATGTATGTAGTAAGCAGGTATATTTATTTAAGCTACGGCTTAAACACAGGACATCAGATTGATTTAGTCTAATCGTGTAACTTCTGTTTATACAAGGTTAACAATAGATATACATATATGCTCTTTCTGAGTGAAAGGAGTCTCAAACACGATGGGGATGATCACCAAGTAGATGCTTAAAGTTACAAACAGACGTAACTGTTCTGCTTTAAATGATAAGGTCCATACCGCCTATGAGTGAGCCAAAAGCATAATGAAAACGCTGACCCCAGTTGTTTCTCACCTGTAGTGGTGATAGTAATTGGTTCACTCCTGTCACTGGGCCCTCCGATGTTGACCGCTCTCACAGAGATGAGGTAACGTCGTCCTGGCTGCAGCTGGATCAGACACTGACAGGTGGGCACTGCTACAATAGACCTGGGGTTGTAATTGAGACATGAGGGTCATGTGTCTTCCTTTAAATATATAGTAAATGCAGAACAGTGATCACTTTGTGAACTGTATTTTAATGTGTATGGTTACCAAAACACAAATCACTGAAAGATCACCTTGAAATTTAACTTAAACTTAAACTTACATTTATATATACTAATAATTGAAATTTTTCTTCAGTTTAAGTCCACTTTGCAAAAAAAAAAAAAAAAAAAAAATATTATTATAATAAAAACACAGTTTACGGCACAGATAAATGTTTAAAGTGTTCTCCAGAGCGACTGGATAAGGAAAAAAAATGACCCCAAATGTGGGCACAGCACTGCAAGGGCTGAAGCTAAGAATAGATTTTCTAGGACAGAGTGCATCTTGATTCAGCAGCTCTATATCCATGGGACCTCAAAAAACAAAACTTCCCAGGCAAGCACTAGCACCAGCTTGTTTGAAGCAAAAGCCTTATCAAAGGAAAAAGCCAGTGGAGCCTAATATCACGGGGTACTGCGTCTTTGAAGCTCTGCGTTTCAAGCGAAGCGCTTCTATTTTTACCGAGCTATTTTAACTTTAACTCTAGGCGCAGCCTTTTCAAAGTGACAGATTTCAAGGAGAGAGCACGGTTAAATTTTGAGCTTGCCGAATCGGTCTCGTTAAACACCTCTTACTCAGTAATGTTGCTCTCTGTGCCGTCAGCACCCATCTCCCTGAGCTCCACCATGTAGGAGTCTACGGGGTTGGTGTTTCCTGACTCCCAGCGGATCAGAGCAGCCTCTGGACAGCTACTGCACTCCCTCTGCTTAATCACTGGAGGTGATGGCACTAGGGGAGAGAGGATTTAGACTTTTATTCCCACCAACACGCCACTCTGGAGAGATTGCAAAGCTAAGGAAAGTGGCAGAACAATTATTATTTTAAACTGCCACAAGTTTAAGAACCCCTCACGTAGTTGGAGAGTGACATTTGTTACCCGTCATGTATAAGGCCTTCTCGCTGGCTGGGCTGATGCCTGTGGTATTGGTAGCCGTCACCCAGAGCTCGTACTGAGCATTGGGCAGCAAATCTGCAACAGTGCAGTGCGTCTCCTTCAACGTTACCTTGCTCACTTAAACAAAAAACAAAAAAATGAGCACACCTTTAGATCACAATATTTTCAGAAAGATCAGTAGATACAAGTTGAGCAGCAGATGGTGACATTATCATGCAGTGCACATCTGCAGGCAGCATCTCTGGTTTATACCCTGCGGTGTGAAGGCACTGTCTGCTGGTGTGTCCTCCAGCACCGGCCTGTAGTAAAGCTCGTAGTACTCCACCGTGTCATCAGAGAACAAGCTCCAGCACACACGCAGGGATGTCTGAGTGGCAGAGTTGGGCATCTGGGGATTGATTACTGGGGCAGATGGAGCTGGGGGTTGTTTGACAGAGATTCACTGTAAATTCAGCACAGTTATCAAGAAGTCTTTTTAGAGTACAAAAATCTAAATGTTAAGACAGCTCTGTTCTGGTTGAAGCTCAACACTGACACCTCTGTGTGCTTCCTATTATTAGGATTCTCATTTTCAGTGACGCAAGAGACGGCGTGTTCCTAGATTTGTATTTTTCAAGTGACAGAGGAGGTGGCGGAAAGTGAACCAGAGGAGGCGATTTGTAGATTCAGACCTGGAACGACGTTGATCGAGTCCATCATGGTTTTGACATCTGACAGGTCAGCGAGCGGTGTGTTGAATTCAAGACTTGTAGACAGCGTGAGGTCAACCTCATCTTTGGCAAACTCCTCGATTCTAGTGTGGTACAGAACAAAAAAAAAGCCCTGATTTTAAAAAGCGTGCAGTGCGTTATCAGGCTAATGATTACTTACAATGTTCAAAGTTTGACCATAAAATAAATACTTTACGTGCTTTTCATCAAGCATGCAAGCATGTTTTGTACAGTGGATGGAGTTTGGGTCTGTGGGTTGTGCCCATGAATGAACATGAATGATTGAAGTCTGAAGAAATAAGACATATTGTCAGTTTAACAGCATTTGTCGCAAGTCAGCCAACACAACCATATTGAGATGCCATCCCACAGCAGTGTGTGACCAAGCTGGTGACCAGCATGAGGAGGAGGTGCCAGGCTGTTGTGGCTGTGTGTGGATCTTCCACGTGCTACTCAGGGCCCTGTTTGTTAAATGAATAAATTGTTTCTTCAGACTTTAATCATCCAGTGCAATAAACTACACCAAACAAGAGTCAGTGGCAGAATAAGCTGACTGGTATTGGCAGAGGAAATTTGGCAAGTGTTTCAAAGGCGCAACCCACATACTCAACTCTGCTGCTCAGCCCACAAATGCATTTTCCCTAATAAATGTGGCTACATTTAAGGGGAAATAAACAGGCTTTCCGACGTATAAGATTTATTGGCAGGAAGCAACCTTACAAAAAAAAGAATTGTTGACCAAATACAAATTTCCTTACTTTTTGTGCTAAGTTTAGTAAGTGGATCTTCAGCTGGGATTTTAAAATATATAGAGTTAAATAAAATTAGTTTGAAACTAAAGGGAAGACAAATCGCACATGTTATTGATGCTCGGTCTCTTAATATCACACCTGCAGTGTCACACCGTGCAGACTCACTGTGCAGCCTCATGCTTACCTTTTAATTGTGGGCATAACTGTCTGTCAATAAAATCCAAAGAAATCACTTCAATAGCAAAATAAATGAATGAATAAATGCTAATCAATGCTTCATGTCCACAATTGCATTAGCTGGCCATGTTTTATTTATTTATTTATTTTTGGGGCCATCTGCAAATATGATCCAGTGGAATCATTTATCACCTTCAAGAAAAGCCTCTTGTCCTGGCTGCGGTAGACCTCCTGCGCTGTCTCGATGAGCTCCTTGGAGGCATCGAGTGCCCGACCGCAGGCCAGCAGCTGACCGTACAAGGCTTCCAGCTTACTCTTCTTCTCCTCCTCCAACCTTGCCGCGCTCTCATCCTGTCGCTGAGACAGCGTCTGCAGCACATCATTGTAGTGCTGTTCCAAGTGCTGCTCTTGACGGCCAAAATTCTCCTGTACGTGCAATAATATGACAGAGTTAGAGGGTAACACATTTGTTGTACAGGAAAGAACAAAGAAAAATGAAGAATTTGATGTAATAAAATTGGCTTGTGATGACTTTATTACTGTCTATGAGTAAAAAAAGAAAAAAAAGCATCTCTGCATATTCATATTATAATAAAACAGTAAAATTATGTCAAAACAAAGGAGATCAGACTGGACGTTTGAGTAGTACCTCCACTGTAAGGAAGATCTCTTCCAGATGACCAGCAAAGCTCTCCATCTCTGCAACCTTCTCTTGCAGCTGATCGCGAATCAAGATGATCTCCCCCTGAAAGCAGTCATAACACAAGCTTGAGCTCTTTCCGCATTTAATTCAAACCTGCAACACAGACTACGATGAGGGCTAACAGTTAAGAGTTTATGTTGCTGTTTACTATGAGTGTATCTTAATCAGATGTTCCCCTCACTCGGCTATTCATTTTACTCTTCTGTATTGTGCTACCATTCACACTGGCGTTCTCTCAGAGAAGTGATTAAATGCAGTGAGACGACTGTGGCTGAATAGAGGTAGTTAGTTAGTGTCCTCACCTCAGTTTCTCCCTCCTTAAAAGCATCCTCCTCACCATCACTTCCATCTTCTGCTCCAGTGGGAGATGGAGTTGAGCCTACATTGTAGGTCTCCATAGCAGTAGACTCTCTGCTTAACTCCTGGAGCTCGGCTTCCTCTGCAATCACACCCAGCCTGCCTCCTCTGATCTCATACAAGTCCATGATGACAAGGACTCAGGGGAGGACTGAGGCTTAAGTACCCGTTAATGTTCTGAAACTGCATCGGAGGAGAATTTAACAAAGCAGAACTGTTATAGTGAGCAAGCAGCTGATAACAAATTTACCTGGAAAATTAAGGGAGCTGTTTGGTTCTTAAACAACCTTTTCAGGCCAGCAGCAGTATCCGGCAGGACAGCAGTGACAGAAATAGATGGGACTGTGTTTGCTCACATTTCACAGGCATGCCAAACATCTACGCCGGAAGTTCGTTATTCATGAAATAGATTCATTAAACGTGATTGAAAGTCCGCAGAGGTCTGAGATTTGCTGACATTGTAAAGGAACAACAACTAAAAGTAAAATGCTTTAATTTTCAGGAGTTGGAAATCCCCGAACATGTGATTAAAAGGTCAAAGTTAAAGGCAGTACCAGAGACTTATGGTGCATTCAAGGTTCCTCGTAAACTTTAATTCAAGACGCATCAAACGCATTGGATTAGAAATTTCTGCATTGGGACCCGCCTGCTCTTAGTGACCCAGGCTGGGTTTTTCGTGGTTACCATTCTATGTCAAAACAGCGTATTCTTTAAAGGGTAGATATCTGTGTTAGTAAAACCGTTAGCTCATATTGACCGATAACTTCCGGGGCTGTTGAACGCAACTGACGTCAGACAAATGGCGGACGTTGTAAACAGAGCCAGCAGCTTCTCGGGGGCCAGAGTGAAACATCTCTTTTTAAGATGAACAGCATAGAGTGTGAGCGACTAGACAGTCTGGAGGGGTGGGTGGCCGTTAAAAGCAACATATTTGAGGAAGATGAGGCGTTTAAACTGGGCTTCATCGTACAGTGGAACGTCATCGAGTGCAAGTTCGCCGTCACCTGCCACAACCGGACGTTACAGCGGCAGAAGCGCAAATCCGAGCCTGCCGCCGACGACCCTCAGATGAGCTGGGCAGGACTCTTCTCCGTCAGCGATCTGAAGCACGTCCACCAGCAGTTCACCTGCGTGGCCGACGTCCTGGGAGGCTGCTTCCCGGATTTGACGGAGTTTGAAGAGGGTAACATTTGGGACTTGCTTTTCCTGAGTAGGAGATCAGGTCCAGACAATGACGACGAGAGGGACTATGACACCCCGTGTAGGAAACTCGAGAAGTATTTCAGCACCGCTATTGACCTCTGCGGACGGAAGATTGTTCTCGACACCTTGTTCGCACAGGATGACCGAGATGTTGAGGAGTACTTTGAGAATTTACAGGAGTTCAAAAAGAAGAGCTTGCAGGAGGAGATGTCAAGGGCCAAGGGTCACCTGAGACAGGTGAGGCGTAGAGGTGGGCGGATTGATCTAATATCGATACCAGCGCGATAGGCCTGAGACTTTTTCTGTTCCCTAAGTGCAGTATGTTGCCTACTGGATTGTGTTAAATAAATGTGTTTTAGAGGCAGGCACATTTACATTCCAGGTCTCCAGAAAATCAGTTTCCAAACACGTTGTGTTAACTAATTAATGTGGAAAGCAGAAATCACAGTGATTTAGTGGTCATTAAAATGTGTTCAGAATGTGTAAATTAATGATGAATCAATCAGTAATCATGGCACACTGCTCTCCCCTTTGTAATCTACATTTTATAGGGTAAAAGTATTGGCATTGGTATCGGCAACACTGGCCCTGTATCTGCTTGGTGCCCCACCTCTGATAGGAGAAGTCTTACAACACCTTAGATGCACTTAAAAACATGATTCCCTGAAGTATGAGAAAAGACTGCATGCTCTCTAATCCCAAGAAGTTTAAAGGTCTAGTCTGCCATATTAGCACCTCTCAGTTGTGGTGTGGGCCTAAATCAGGTCTACCATGACACAGCAAACCACAGCTGCTGTTCCAGCCAAGGCTCTAGATGTTGCAACAACACCAGCACTGGTCTTTGTTTGCTCTTGTTTGCTGCTTTAACCTGCAACCTGACCCTTTAGCTCTGTTTAGTTTGTTTCACATGCAAATGGAAGTAAAAGCAGTAAAATGACAGCCAATAGACCAATGAGGCATTTGAAGAGCAAAATACGTCAGCTGGACATTGAAGCAGAAATCTAGTTCCATTTGAGATCCACTGGAGATCGCTGGAATGCATGCCTCCAAGCTTATCATGTCCTTTTATCAAAATAATGTGGTCTGAGTTATGGTAGTTGAGTTTTTACATGCCCACACTGTACCTGTTTCCACAGGCATCATGATGTAGCTCGCTGAGCTGAAAATGTGCTTGTTGTGCTGGTTTGTTTCCTTACACAGATGTAAGGTTCTGATCAAGAATTGGTAACAGAAACAATGAGCAAGTGGACCTGTAAGAAAAACTGTTGATGGCACCGCTACAAGTAGATTAAATGTATCAGAATCTGTACTCAGTGTCGGTATTATGTCTACATAAACCACTGTTACGGATCTGCTGTATATGATACCTTTATGAAATCATATCCAGCTTTTGCTTATGCTGTCTCAGATGCAGGCTTGTGTTGCTGTGTTGATTGTTTTTGATATCTAAAGCAAACATGTTCCCTTTGTATGCTGGAAGATGTCAGGGCATAGATAACTCTTGATTTTCCAACTATTTACATATTTTGAATCCAAGCGATTTAACATTTTCTTAACCAAAAAGACGTCTCAGTTCCAAATATTTCATCACTATTTTCATCACTCTCACATAAAATGTTTTTTAAGACCTGAATTTGTTTGACTTCAGTGGTCAACATCGGAGAACCGGGTCCAAGAATCCCTGTGGTGTTCAACCACCAACCTCATCTTGAAGTGTCTTCACAAGTCTACCTTCAGCCCACCCAAGTTGTATTCTGAAAGGCCTAGTTATCGACTCTTATGTTAGCCGGCACGGATTGGATTGGTTCATTCTGAGTATGAAAAGTCATACAGAGCAAAACTAAGCTGTGGGCTCAGGGTAAACCCGGATCATGGTGTTTATGTTTTTTCATCTTCACAGCTGCTACAAAGTCACAGCGGTGCTGACAGGATGGTCGTGCTGCTCAGCATCTATGAGGAAGAAGACGAGGCCTACCAGGACCTGGCGACTGTCGCCACAACTTTCTTCCAGTACCTGCTGCAGCCTTTCAGGGACATGAGAGAGCTGGCCTGCCTTTACAAGATGGACATCCTTGTAAATACACACGTTGTTAGAATGTTGTACACGATAACATGCAGGGGATGCACTTAGTGTTGATATCAGAAAGTTAAGATTTTGATGAAAATGAAAAGGGAGGATTATGGTACATGTTTAATGTAAAGTGTTCTTTGACAGTGGAAAAAATGCTTTAAAGTGTTTTTTTACTATACTGTGCAAAAGTCTTGAGCCAACCCCTCATTTCTTTATATTTTGCTAGGAAAATGTGAAATAGGTGCAGTGATTTATCAAAACAGGCAGGTTAGCACTGTTGCCGCACAGCAAGAAGGTCCTGAGTTCAATTCCACCATCAGCCCGGGGTCTTTCTGTGTGGAGTTTACATGTTCTCCCCATGTTTGCGTGGGTTTCCTTGCGTGGGATAGGTTAATTGATTAATCTAAATTGCCCATAGGTGTGAATGCAGGAGTGAATGTGAGCGCGAATGGTTGTCTGTCTCTGTGTGTTAGAGTGGCGACCTGTCCACTGACACCTGTCCCGCCCTATGACAGCTGGGATAGGCTCCAGCACCCCCCCCGCATTTGTGATTTATCAAAACATATAAACATATCTAAAAATACAGTATGTGAGGCAAAATTGACTTTCAAGCTTGTTAGAATTGTACAAAGTTTAATCAACACAGCCTGAACACTCTCGTAGTTTTTTTAAGTAGCCTTCAGGAATAGTTCTCCAGGCTTCTTGAAGGACATTGAAAACTTTTCTTTGGATGTTGGCTGCCTTTTGTTCTGTTCTCTGTCAAGCTGATCCCGCACTGCTTCAGTAAAGTTCAGGTCCAGGCTCCGGGGAGGCCAGTCTGTGACTGATGGTGTTTTATTATGGTTCTCTATCCAGGTATACTTTTACTGCACTCGCAGTGTGTTTGGGATCATTGTTATGATGAAAAAGGAAGGCGTTGCCAACTAGGCGCTTTCTTGATAACATGGACCAAAATGTGATGGTACTTTTCTGTGTTCATAATTCCATTATTTTTAACACCACCCCTGAATGAAACGTAGCCCCGAACCATGACGGAGCCTCCACCGTGTTTTACAGATGACTGTAAACACTCACCGACAGTGATTTGAACCAAAAATGTCAAATTTGGGTTCATCACTCCATAAGATCTGTTGTCAGTGATTTGTCAGTCTAGTTCTTATGTAATTTGGCACACCTCAGCCTTTTCTTCTTGTTTCCCTTTCTTAAGAATTGCTTCTTTACTTCGTTGACCAGTAGATGGATCAACTAAAACATCACAAGGATCTCTCAGGTCCTGTGTCAGGACTTTCCTGGATGTATTCCTGTTTCTTAAAGACATGACTTCCACATGCTGTTTACCTGCTGTCGACAGATTTTAGACCTGCCACTTCTTTTGTCCTCCACTTACCCAGTCTTTTAAGGACACACTGTACATGATGCTGAGCTGCTGCTAAGTCTTCAGCTAATAGCACAATGAATAAAATGTTTTTTACTAAGTTGTCTCTTCTGTGTAAACACTGGTCCATGCTTCAGTAATTCATGTGTCATTGTTAGGTGTTCTCTAAGTCTGACTCCTTGGAAGCAAAATATAAATAAATGAGAGGTGGCTCTAGACTTTTGCACAGCACTGACCTATATGTCCTTTAGTGATCACATAAAGGTCTTTTTCACTCTTAACTGGTTCATTTGTTATTGCTGAGCCACACACAGCACTCATGAATAGACTGACCTGTTGCATCACTATGTCTAATGTGGTTCTCAAACTCTGTGATGTAGGTGAAAGAACATTATTTTTTTTAAGGGAATTTTTAGCCTTTATTTTGATAGGACCGTAAAGAGTATCAGGAAATTAGGGAGAAAGCAAGGGGAATGAGATGTAAAAAGTAAGCGTGGTGTAGGGAAAATATTTATGTCCACTTAGAGGGAAAAGAGAGGTCAGAATTTGTTTTTACACTCATCCAAATATGAATAAAGCTCCCATGAATGCACAGTTAATACATGCTTCTTATGGACACGTAAGCCCTTGAGTAAAGACCGTTTTGCTTGCTGTGGTTGTCTGCAGAAGTCTTTGGAGTTTGAGGAATTGGGTCCTAAGAGAATTGCAGCTCTGGAAAAGGAGGCGGAGGAGTGGAGAAAGAAAGCAGAGGATGCAGTCGCCTCGATTCAGGACATCACTGTCACCTACTTTGCACAGACTTCAAAGGCTCTGGCTGGTATAAGTCGCTGTGTTTATATCTGTGTGGATGTTTCGGTTAATTATGAAATGTGTGAATGATCAAAACCTCCAAAAAAGATTGTTTTCAGAGGAAATGGTTTTAAAAGAAAAGCCTATATGATTACGCTATGGGATTCATTTCACACTTGTAAGGAAACAATTATAACCTTTATATATACATGACGGCTCCTTGTGCACATTTCCAGGTATGGTGAAACAGATGGAAGAGGATAAGTGTCGTTTTGGACCCGCTGCCTGGGCGTCAGCGGCTCCCAGGCTGGAGAAACTCCGCTTCCTATTGGCCAAAGAAACCCTGCAGCACATGAGAGCCACCGAGATGTGCCTCAGCCGCAAGAAAGACAGCATCAAGGAGAGGGTGCGTGTCCATTTTATCTTTCTTTCTTTCTTTTTTTCATTAGTATCAGCTGCTTTTCCAGTGGTTCTGTAATTACTCAGCACATTCGGTAACATCTCACTAGAGTGTGGCGCAGTTGTAAGGCTTTAGTTATCATTCATGTCTTTATTTCCGTGCCAAGGCCAACGCTGCTTTTGTAGTGGTTGTAAGTCAGTAGAGATGTGACACGGTGCCTACTCACTCTCATGTATCATTCACTTGGTATTCCAGTCTGATGTGAGTCTGTGGCTGCTCTGTTCCTTTTGATCTATTTATAAAGCTTCTCTGAAAACATAGAGAATCCCCTCAATACACCCCCATCCCAAACACAAAAAACCCCCCTGCATGCATGAATAAGTGAGTGTGTCTGGGTGCATATATGCATGCTCAAAATGTGCCAGCTACACACAAATGTGTGACTGCACCGGGAGGATGTTTCTCATGTCAGGATCACAGCATTTTTGGGATGGTACGGCACCGGATCACTTGCTGCTTCACGGGGGTCATGCTGTGCGTTTGAGCTCTTGAAAAGAGCAAAGAGAACAACCGCAACACCTTTACCTTCACACGGCTGCATTCCCATCCCATTAAGCTTTTTAAATAATAAAAGAAAAAGTCAGGTTTGAGGACGCTGGCGTCATCTGTCACTGTGAAATCAACCCCAGCCTTTACATCTGCAGCTGTGTGCGAGTGTTCGTAACGAGATCAGCGAGCTACACCTACGCAAACTCTTGCGCTGGTGGCAACAGAGCTCGGTGACTCTTTAGAGCGTGCCAGCGTGCCTGCGGATATCCCAGATGTTTGCGCGAGTGTACCGCTTCAGTCTCTGTGGCAGCTGTGTCATATTGCAGCAGTGTGTGTATTTGTGTTCGACATAATTAAGAGCATTTTAAGGCTGTCTTTTGAATGCAAAAGCTCATGCACATGCTGCAGGTAGCTGCTGGTTTCAGCTCATTTCATCACAGCATGAAAGCTTGCAGAGATTAAACTGTCTTCAGATAGGCTGTCCATCACAAATGCTTTATTCTTTTTTATGCCAGATTTATCTTCTGGGTGTGTGTGTGTGTGTGTGTGTGTGGGGGGTGGGGGGGGGGGGGGGGGGGGGGGTTGCCAGTAGCGTGGCTGAAAGCAAAGCCCATTTTGATCATAATGTTCAATGACAAATAGCGAGCTGTCAAAAAGTAGCACTTGCCTCACAAAGTATTCACTGTATGCATACAAACGACTGATGTTTTTTTTGTTTTTTTTCCACAAACGACCGTTATGATCCTTTTAAAGGGGCTGATGTAACATTTTTCTGTCGTTGCCTTGCAGCTGGAGAACCTCTCTGTGAGAGCCCAAGGCCAGAGGGCCGATTTAAGGTCTGCGTTTGAGGACGGCCAGAAGCAGGACACTGTGGACCAGCTGGAACTGCAGTTCTACGAAACCCAGCTAGAACTCTACGACGCCAAGTTTGAAATCCTGAAAAATGAAGAGCAGCTCCTGGTGGCTCAGATAGACACCCTGAGACGACAGATTAAAGGTATCCTCAGATTTACATAGCTGTGCTGTACAGCACATTTATTTTGGGTATGTATACACGTGTTGTGCAAAAGTCTTGAGCCTCCATGGAGCCAGACTTTCTTGTTTTTGAAGCAGTCTTGAGCAATAGTTCCCCAGGCTTTCTGAAGGTCTTTTAACCTCCTAGGACCTGGCGTCCACATATGTGGACATCACATTTTGGGTCATCTAGACCAAAATACTAAATTTTGCTCTACAAGGGCCTGATATCCACTCACAAGGACTTTATACTGCCACTGTACTATCGAAATTTTAAACAAATATATTCATATGTGGATGTAATTTTTCTCAGAAACAAAAAACAGGTCAAAAGAAAAATTTTTACATTCATCGGGTCCCAATATGCCCAAATATCAAAGAGAAATTAAAAATGCATGCCATGGAAGAGTTCGGGTCTTAGGAGGTTAAAGGTTTTCTTTGGTTATTGGCTGTTTTTCACTCATTTTCAGTCCAGTCCTTGTACCCGATCATTTTCAGAACTTTTTGTGTTTGTTTCTTTGTTTGCCTGCTAAGCCACTTAATTTTCTGAATGAATAATTCAATAATAATGAATAATTCCATCTTTAAAAAGGCACCTGATAAATGGTCTGATTCTTATATAGTACTTGTCTACTCTCCCCGAGCGCTCAAAGAGCTTTATACGACATGTCTCATTGAACCTTTAAGTGAGATTTAAAGGTCCTCGAGGATATTCCATAGATTTTAGATGGAAGTATACTAATGCTAATAATGGCCTTTTGTTTTAAAAGCTCCACATTAAATACTAGCTTTACCAGCTGTGCAATTTTCCTCCAACTTCCTGAAAATGTTGCAAACCTCGTTGGTATTTTTCCTTATTTCATTTGGTGAACTGGCCCTTAAAAGCCATTTGTTTTCATGCATGAAGTGTTTATGATCGTCTTTTATTGTGTGTCTCTAATATTTCTCAATATTCTAAACGCATCTTACGATATATCCCAACACTACAATTCTCACAGCGCTGATTCAGCACCCTTCAGACTCTGTGTTAGTTATGATTAAAATGACACATTACACAATGCCCCCCTCCCTGCTGCATTATAATGTGTTGGATTGTCAGCCAGTGTGTTGTGGACAAGAGGTGCCTTCTGGGAAATGCTGTATTTTGTTCGTGTAAATATTTCTCTAATTGTTCCTCGCGGGAGGTGGCATGTTTGCTTCCAAGGTGCATGTGTGTGCATCTTGCCATCTGTGTCTGTGGTGACTGTGGCTGCGGGCATATTTACCTTTACAGCTCTCAGGTGTAGTTTCCTAGCTAAGAAGCAGCAGCGCGCCCTCTGCTATTTGTTATTGGTGAAAAAAAAAGTTGGAGGACTGAGGAAGATGTGATGTTCTGCAAATAAGGAGAAAGCTACTGCAATGCAAATAATGTAATTAGTGCAGTTGCCAAGGAGACCCAGAATGTTTCATAAGCAGCTGAGGAGATGCTTGTATAATTTAGCAGTAGTTTTACCAACATTAAGCAGCTTACTCTTAATCAGATGTAAGTTTACCATCTAAACAGGAAGTAAACAGGTTTCTTAACTGCATGTAAGCTGCATAACTACAGTTGGCACAAAAGTAACCCTGGCACTACCTGTGACAACTTCCTGTGCTGCTCGTGAGCAGTGGGCATGACACTGGTTAAGTTATGCTGTCTGATGGGACGCGACAGCTGACGTACGGCTCGAGAGGATGCCATATAAACAGAAGACATGTAGGAGTGACAGGGCTGCGTTTATGTTTCAGAGCTGAAGGAGGAGGTGGTGTACTATGATGTGTGCGAGGATCCCGAGGAGCTGCAGAGCATGGTCCACACAGGTATTCATCAAGCAGACCCTCCAGCTGTCAGTCAGCTCAAAAGACGCCTACAGACCCTGGAAACCAAGAGGGGCAACATCTGTGCCCGCCGAGCTTACCTGCGTAACAAAAAGGTGTGTGTGAGTGCTGCTGACTTGAAATCATTTCATATTCTTTGGTCCTTTAAAAAAAAAAAAAAAAAAAAGTTGTATTTTTCAAGCATTTTGGGGGTTTTTGTCCAAGGAAAAATGTATTGATCCTTCAAAAGCACATCTCCGCCTGCCTCGTGTCCCCAAATGCTGAGTTTTTAAAATGTTTTTACTACATTGGTTTATTTTTAGCTGACATAGTAATTGAAGCACTTGGCATGTTTTCCTCTTTTTGTTGGCTGCTTGCTTATTTGATAAAAAAAAAAAGTATTACTCAGAGCAAAAAAATGGCAAAGGCAGCCTGGTTAAAGACTCTCGATAGTTACTTCCAGTAATCCACAGGTAGGGAATGCAGTTAAAAAAAAAAAACAAGGACATTGGAAAATTACAAATAAAGGCCTCCTAATAAAATCCGGATGTGTTGCAGTTGCATTTTCTCAAAGTTTTTTAACTGTTTGCTCAGACAGTCGCTAATTTCTGACAGCCTAAAATGTATTTTCAAGCGATTAAGTAATATGTTTTGTGTCTCTCTTTAGGATCAGTGCACGGATGCACATGAGCAGAAGCACCTGGCGGCAAAACAGAGCTCCATAGTCTTCAACCAGCATCACCAGGTCCACCTGGTAAGTGAGCCGGGTTGATGGAGCCGCAAATGAAAGCCGCTGTTTCTCTCCTGTGCCTCTCAGTGTCTCCCTCTGTTGTCTGCAGAAACGAGAGAAGAAGAAGGAGGAGGAGCAGAGGAGGAAAGAGTGGGTGGACAAGGAGCGGGAGAAGACTCTGAGCCGATTACGATCCTTCAGAGAGGTCAGGCGCTCTCACTCGTTCTGCACTGCCTTCGCCTGCAGCTCTCTCCGAGTTAATAAAACCCAGGGGGATGCTGCATCGTACCCTCTTAATGCAATAGTTCACCTCAAAAATAAAAGCTCAGTTATTAGCCACTCGACCCCTCGCATCGGAGGAAGTCCTGATGACAGCGCGCTGTGGACGGGCTTGTTAGTAATGAGCTGTCTTACACCAGAGCTTCAAACTGTGCGTGGACGACTGCTCTCTGTTGGCTTATAACTTCAGTGACCCAGTGACATTTTCAGTGTGACAGTCAGACTCTGTTTTAACTTTAAATACAAATATAACTAATGACATTTCCATCAGCTTCTCCTTTACAGTGTGCTGATTGCTAAAAAAGACTTAGACCCTACCTTAAAGTAGCATGTTAGCAATGCCATTGTCAACACCTAATCAAGAACGGCATTAGTATTCAGCTGAAGTAACCTCAGTGCTGCTAGAATAGCTACGAGCCCAGGAAGAGAGCCCTGCATCAGTAATAATGACTGGGTAATGATGATGACTACATCATTTGGCGGCACAGTGGTGCAGTGGTTGGCGTTGCGTCGCCTCACAGCGAGAAAAAAGCAGAGCGGGCGATTAAGGATTC
Organism: Oreochromis niloticus; assembly: GCF_001858045.2. Classification (NCBI taxonomy): domain Eukaryota; kingdom Metazoa; phylum Chordata; class Actinopteri; order Cichliformes; family Cichlidae; genus Oreochromis; species Oreochromis niloticus. The sequence goes on from NC_031965.2 coordinate 13,709,325, forward strand.
AAACCTCCCGGGGTTATCCGTCTTCATCCAGCAGTCCAAAGACATGCATGTTAGATTAACTGATGATTCTAAATCGGTAGATGCAGCGCTCATGTGCACAGGATGAAGTGCTGCATGAATATGTATGAAAAAGAAGATGGAGGCTTGTAGTTTAAAGCACTTTGAGTGGTCAGAAACTACAAGAAATCATTCCATTAATTCATGTGTCTGAATGAATGGTCCTGCTTATTTAAGACAAAACATTAACGCTCTCTTGGTATTTTTTTTTTTAATGCCTCCGTAGTGTAGTGGTTAACAAATGTGCATGGTTAGCAAAAGGTTGCTGGCTCAGTTCCAGGTGGAGACTCAAATCCCATTTGTGGTTGCGTCAGGGCATCATGGCAACAAGACGTAGCAATGATGTTGGATCTCGGTGGTCAAAGGTCACTACGAAACAAGTTTTTGGCCCCAGGAAATTCTCTCTCTGCAACACACACAGAAAGTCCAACACTGTGATGTCGTGCCACCTGCACGAAAATACACCCACAAGATTTCAGGCAGCTGATTCATGTGTTTAAAATCACTCCCTTGTGTCCTCTTGTTCATGAGCGTCTACATGCTCTGCTCACTATTGACAGTATATCTGTATATTCCATAGTGAGCAGGAAAATCAAAACAATTATTAAGCATTTCAGTCGAAACTGGTGCTTTTTAAGCCAGTAGCCTTTGTACTGAGTAGCCTTTGTGGTGAGACTATTTTGTTTAAACCAGGGGTGTCATCATAAGGCCCGAGGGCCAGAATCGTCCTGCCAAAGACTGCAATGTGGCCCATTGGACAGCTTTGGAAAATATGAAAGAGAGCTAACTAATAAACTAATAAAGACCTCCACCGTAGCCATTTATACAGACACTAAGGTAAATAAGAAATAGATGAATCTATCTGCTAAGAAAATCTGTAATTAAAAAAAAAAAACATTCAGTCAATTAACAAAAAATGTTATAATCACAGGACAGTTTGCACTAACAGATGAGTTTGACATCCCTGATTTAAACGATCAGCTTTTACATCCGTGTTTAACTGTGCGGGGCTTTGATGCACATCTGTCATCACTTTTTTTAATCTCATGTAGTCGCTGTGCCTGTTTAAAACAAAACATTAATGCATGAGCTTCAGCTAATGATGTTTTTTTTTCTTCTTTTTTTTCCAGAGGCGACCGGGCCAGTACATCCTGAAAGCGCCCCAGTCCAGGCCTTCGCCGTCTTCTCCAGAAAGCCTGTGCCCCTCGCAGCCGATGTCCATCATCAGCCTCAGCCCCGCTCCCGCTTCTGAAGGACCCCCTCCCTCCATCCGACCCGCACCAAGGCGCAAGAAACCAGCCAAAAAGCAGCAGCTGAAAGACATCCCTGTCCAAATCTACGCTGCGCCGCCTCCTCCCACGGCCATCCCACCTCCCCCAACAGCCCCACCCCCTCCTCCTCCTCCTCCGCCACCACCACCACCACCTCCGCCACTGCTGCCTCCCCCCGAGTGTCGCCCTCATCAGAGGATGCCCCGATGCCTCTGAGTGACAAAGAGGGCCCTCCTTTTCCAGCCAAGAACACGCTCAAACAAAATATAGGTGAGGGTGAAATACGTGCAGTATCGTTCAGATCTTCATGTCCAACAAAACCAATGAAGAATAAAAGAATGGAGCAGGATACGTGATTTTTGTTTGGCTGCTGGGAAGGTTGTGTGTGTGTGTGTGTGTGTGTGTGTGTGTGTGTGTGTGTGTCTGCACATAGTGTTCTGTCCTAAATTCCCAACTTCTCCCACAGGGGCAGAGGAGGCATTTTACCTTCAGTAGTGGTCCTGCTTATGTACGCTCTCTGCTCCAGGGAGACAGTAACGTCCAGCAGAGCTTCATTTTTATGAGCTCATGTGAAATGGAGCACATTCAAAGAAAACTGTTTCAATAATGTTTCATACAGCGGGCTAAGAACTGGGAAGAACCAGCTCATCAGCAGTGTAGCTTCTTCTTCTTCTTCACTTGAATACTTTTTCTCCTTTAACTTTGGTATTTTTGTAGGAACCATGGACGAAGTGTTGGCTTCACTACAGCGTGGACAGATTAAGCTTCGAAAGGTCCCCGCGGCCAGCACGCCGAGCCCCACTGGGGATGCAAGGAGCAGTCTGATGTCTGCCATCCGACAGGGAGTCACCCTGAAGAAGGTGAGATGTTGATCGGTTAGCTTACTGCAGAACGATTGCATCACCGCATGTGTCACTTGGTAAAAATATGATGACATTTCCCGAACAGAAAAGTCACACTGAGTGATTTAGACAGCTCGTAACCATTACATAGAAAGCCAGTGCTCTCTGGATAAACTAAGTTGGTTATTCACCTGTGGAAAAATAGCCAGTGTGGCTCAGTTTGTGTCAACCCCCCCCTCCAAAAAAAACCCCCTTCCAAATGTCAAATATCAGTCCTTACTAAAGAATTAATCTGCATGTGAAAATGCTACCTAACAAATGCACAATTTATTTGTGTTTGTGTAATCTGCGATCATCGGTGTTTAGGTAAATGTGACACGTTTTAAGGAGTTTCATTTTCACTAAGGACCATCGGTAGTTTTGCTGAGCTGTTTGCTGTGGACGCGGATCACATGAATTAAACCTTGTTTGTTCTCAGTGTACAATATTTGTTTTCACTGACCGACTATTAATGGCGAGGAACACATTCATGAGGTAGTTAAGCTATAGGAGCTGTCACAAAAAGCCGTTCACATCCTAATTTTTTAAAGAAGGAGACATGCTGTATGGAAACTTCACGAGTGCACTCTTGTGCACAGCAAACAGCTCCCCCATGTGGATTCGTTTTTAGTGCAGCAAAGGAGTGAATTATTGAACAGTGCTAATAAATTTAAAATGGGGTATTTTGCTTCTAATTTTAAACAAATGGTCGATGAAGCTGTTCACAGGTTGTGCGTGTAAATTCCTTTTTTATTTTATGAGAATGCAGACGTCTCCTTTACAAGCCCAGAATGTTGATTCTGTGGATGTGGACGATGTTACCCAAGTGACCTCTTCAGCCAGCGCTTCAACCACCGCAAACCCTACAATGCAGATCAACAGAATCAGCTTTCACAAGTATACATCGTGGCTCAAGAGTTGGGAGTTCGCCTTGTAATCGGAAGGTTGCCGGTTCGAGCCCCGGCTTCGACAGTCTCGGTCATTGTGTCCTTGGGCAAGACACTTCACCCGTTGCCTACTGGTGGTGGTCAGAGGGCCCGGTGGGTCCGGCAGCCTCGCCTCTGTCAGTGCGCCCCAGGGTGGCTGTGGCTACAATGTAGCTTGCCATCACCAGTGTGTGAATGTGTGTGTGAATGGGTGGATGACTGGTTGTGTAAAGCGCTTTGGGGTCCTTAGGGACTAGTAAAAGCGCTGTACAAATACAGGCCATTTTACATGCAACATACTTTAGGCTCTTCCCTTATTTCCCGAGGAGCCACCACAGCGGATGGAGCCACATATTTGATTTGGCACAGATTTGACACCACACGCCCTTCCTGATGCAATCCTTCCATTTATCCAGGCTTGGGTCCAGCACAGGGAGTACACTCGCTTGTGACCCCCTGAGGCTGGATCTGTGTCTCCTTCTGGTCTCGACCCAGGGATCTTTCACATATTAGACAAATGTGCTAAACTGCTGCACCATGGAGCCACAGTTATGCATATGTAAAAACTTATGTTATAACAGACTAGAATACATTTAGCTGTTCTAGTTCCAGGGTCGGGTGTTATCCCAACAGGGTCATTGCTATGTAGCTCTCTACTATAATGTTAGTACTGATTACAGATTTCACAGCAGGCGGTAACTTAAAATGTGAACTGTATTTCTTTGCCGTTGCATAGGTGGTTCCTGCACGAGGAGAAGTCCCGAGCGGCGGAGACAACGAGCTTGAGCGCAGCATCAAGGCCGCCATGATGAGGATGAAGAAGGTAGCGGCTGATTCGGACGAGGACGACAGAGGGGACGAAGAGGGACGCAGTGCAGACTGGGATAGCTGAGAATGCGTGCGCACTCGCGCCGATGAAGCTGCTGTCTTACGTTAGCCCCGCTCCGTCTTCCTCACAGTTACGAGCTTCAGCTCATCGTTGCCAATTTTCCATCCGAAAACAAGAAAAAAAAAGCTGCTTCTTTGACAAGAACAGGATTACGCCTCCTCAGACTTCAACGTTGCAGTTTGTTGAAGTTGTTGCACATTTAATCCCTTTTGTGTGTGTATGTGCGTGTGCTTTTGTTTTGTTTTTAAAGTAGCCCTGAAACGGTGTAATACATCCAACACTGCAACTAACCAGCGAGCGGCAGAATCAGGACTTAGTCTCCTCTAAAACACTTTCCAATTTTCAGAAATCCCAGTGAGAGCGAATGAGCCGCTTTGTTTTTAACGCTCCTCTAATGATTGAATTTCTCCCAAATCTGTGCCCGAAGGCCTTTTGTGACAGTGTCACACAGCAGGGGGGGGAGTGGGGTGGGAGTGGGGTGGGAGCTTGTGCTGCGGGCGGTGAAGACAACACTACGCAAATTGTCGTTTCGCTCGCACCGCCCGGTCTGATCTCATCATTTTGAATGTAATTAAATTTGAACAATTGTTTATTTAACCTAACCCCAGTAAGGCTACAGCCACGCGAAGGCAGCGCTGTTAATTATTCACAGCCTGCGTGTCTGAAGTCTTTGTCGTTGTTTGCGTTGCAGGCCGTCTCACGCTGACCGCTATTTTCCCCTTCTCGTGTCAGAATTTTGGGAACGCTTTAGGATTAATCAAAGGGCACTTTCGAAATGAAATACAGAGACAAATTGAGAATATTAGGCTTTAATTTAACTAATGGATTAAAAAAAAGTTCCGTAATTAATTACACATCCCAATCTGTAATCACTGTGTGATCTAAAGAAAAGGAAAAAGGGGGAAAGGTTCCTGTTGATTAAGGCAAAATGACCTTTCAACCTGTGACAGCGCATTGCTTTAGTTTGGGGGTTTTTCCCTCCTCAATCTTTACAAGTGTTCCTTACCTGAACCTGTCAAACAGTTAAACTGTGTGATAGCAGCATTAAATGCTTTACAGGATGAATTTATTTCTAGTTTTATGAGTTAATGATGTTTGAGACAGATACCTGCACTGCTGTGTTTTAATAATAAACTAAGAGACATCAGGTCGTCATCGAACGTTGGCGTTCCTTTTTTCCCCCCTCACTTTCATTCACATACATTCATCTGAGCTCTTTGCCACTTGCTTTGCTCACGCTGTCCCCCGATCTCCAAAGGGTTACCTGTGCCCGGGCCCTCGTTCTTTAAAAAAGTCACATCAGACCTGCACCGGTGAACCCCCGGCGAGTGGGCTTTGGTGGATGAAGCCCACAGCGATGAGTCACAAAGTAATATCCATCCTGGCAGCCCTCGCTCTCACACATCTGTCTCCTGCAGTGACAGCTCAGACATCCCCAGCCAGCTGTGATTGAGTTTATTCAGCTCTGTGTACTTAAGAGAAGCGGCCGTTTTTGCGGCGCTGCTGTCAGTCTCTGTGTGCAATCTGTTGGCAACATCCACGCGATTCAGGTGGAAGACGGGTCACGCACCTCGGGGTGGGAGGGAAGGCGCACACGGGGGTATTTAGACGAACACCTCCATCCAGCATAAACAGAAATTTCAGCAGCCTGTTACTATGGCAACAAGAAGTGTCAGCGGTAGTGGCCTGCAGTGCCATATCGCTCTCTTGCTCTCTCTCTCGCTCACATGTACAGAGCAGCATAGTCTCTTAATGATGTTTCACCAACTCGCCCACTCGTCACCAGTCACACAATGAGAGCTGAGAGTCAGACAGCGATGAACAGCAGAGAGAACGAGAGGCCGTTTCTGCTCTACCAGTATCGATCGGCAGTGAGGCTGAAAGTTGAGCAGAAGTACATTTTTTTTTTCACCTTTCACCTTTATTTATTTTTTTAAATTGGTATTTAAGCCCTAATTGTGTGTAATGAGATCCAGAGTTGAAACTTTAAAGCAGTGCTGACATTTAGCAGATCATTATCAGTATGCGTGTCAGATATATGGTCATAATGGCAAAAATAATCAAAATGGTGACCTGCTGGTGGCGCCAGACAAAAAGACAGAAGGGTGACTTAGGTTCATCCTAAAGTGGTCATGAATACCTGCCCAGATTTCCTAATTTCATGGCGGTCCATTGAGTAGTTTGTTACTCTGGCTGACAGTGTTCAGGTGTTCAGTAAGGCTGCAAACAGTCTGGGAACCCATCTGTTGACCTCGAGGACATTCATGTGTATTCATGTGACAATAATTAAAAAAAAATAAAAATAATAATGGTTCATAAAATTAGTAAAACAGTTAAAAATGTTCACCACACCATTTTTTTTGGTTTAACTTAAGATACATTCACTGGCCACTTTGTTAGGCACACCTGTTCAAATGCTCATTATTACAAATACTGTATCTAATTGGCCAGTCGCATGGTTCAAAGCCATGGCTCAAAGCCTTTAGACATCCAGACATGGCCAGGACAGCCTGGTGAAGTTCACACTGAGCCTCAGAATGAAGAAGAAAGTGACTTTGAAAGTAGCACTCTTGTTCGGCCATCTCTCGGGTTTACAGAGGATGGTGTGAAAAAAAGACAAAGTGCTGAAATCATGAGCGACAGTTCCCTTGGCGAAAATGCCTCATTGATGTCCGAGGTTGGAGGAGAATGGACAGACTGCTTTGAGCTAATAGGAAAGCAGCAGGACCTCAAATAAACACTCACCACTACGCAGAAGAGCTTCTCTGAGTGCACAAGACATCAAAGCTTGAAGCAGATGAGCTACAGCAGCTGAAGACCACAATGGGTGCAACAACCACCAGCTGAGAACAGAAACTGAGGCTACAATTCACACAGGGTCACTAAAACTGGATGACAGGAAATGGAAAAAAAAAAAAAAGTTGCTTGGTCCGATGAGTGTCGATTTCTGCAGCAGAATTCACATGGAGCCCCAATTTAACAAATGCTGCCTCGTATCAGTGGGTCAGGCTGGTGCTGTAAATCCCTCAGTACCAGATAAGCATTGTGTACCCATCTTCTGATGGCTACTTCTAGCAGCATAATGTGCCACATCAACAAGCACAAATCATCTCAAACTGTTTTTTTGAACAAAACAATGAGTTTACTGTGCCCGAATGGCCTCCAAAGTCACCAGATCTTGCTCCAGTAGAGCACCGTTGGGATGTTGTGGAACATTATGGATGTGCAGCCGACAAATCTGCGCAACTGTGTGATGGTGTCAACTCAATATGCAGCAAAATATCTGAGGAATGTTTCCAGTACCTTGTTGAATCTGTTCCATGAAGAATGAAGTCCGTTTTGAAGGTCCAACCTGGTACTAGGAAAGTGCATTGAATAACGTGTCTGTGCTGTTAACTATCATTTACAGTGTTTCCACAGCTGTCTGAACTTTACTAAACTCAGAACCAAAAACAATTCTAAAAATGAGGAGTCTCCACATTAGAGTCACTCATTTAAATAATTTCACTGTATGTTGTTATTCAGTTGTAAGAGTTTTCTCTTTTTTGAATCACTCTAGATCAAATGTCTTTGGATTCTGCACTGTTGGCTGCACAAAAGACAACTTTTCAAAACGTCACAGATTGGACTTCTTTTTCCTTTTATACTTCATATAATAAACAAAGTGATTCATCAAAATAGAGTAATTTGCAGTGAAAATCATAGCTGCAGTCCTACAGCAGTTAATTTCCAATTGACTGAATTAATTGGTCAATTATCCCATCATTTGGTGCTTAAACTGTGTATTGATTAATTTTCCCCTTGTAAACCAGCTGATCTCTGAAGGTGAAAACAAATTAGACTCTAAGAGGGAATCCAGTTTCCAAGGGTCTGTTTTTTTGTTTTTTTAAATCAACCAAGTAAAACTGGTACATCCCTCAGTCCATCATTCACACAGTTATTTACACAAGAAAAATAAAAGTCAGTAGGATTAAGTTGCCAAGGCAACGTGTCCTCTGATCCACTACTGCAGTTATTTTCTCTGAGCTCAGAGGATGTTTAAGGTGTTTTCCATCAGTCCTCAAACCAGCTTTTATCTTTATGTGCTTTATTTGTTCTAACCTCAGAAATTGATACATCATTGACTGATTGAATCCCACCTCATCTGCTTTGCTTATGCGTGGATTACAGCTATATTTAGTGGTATGTAAATCGTGCGGTGGCGGAGCTTCTGTGCTTGACGGGTTTCAGCTCTGGCACTGTAGGTTCATTCCACCTCCTCTGTGCTTCTCGTCCAGAAAAAATGCCTCAAGACTTTTAAAATGTCAGGCAGCGTGTTTGTAAGCTTTTTTTTTTTTTTAAGTTTCCTACACAGAACCCACAGCACTAATATGCAGCTAAGTAGGTATTAGGGAAACCTCCCATCCTCTCTCTGTGGAGCCCTTTCCAAAAATGTATCCCCCTACAGAAAAGACACTAACTCAGCAGTGTAATTAAACTAAATTTTACCAATTGTCAGTTCTATTGTACAATATTGAACAGGAATCACAAAAGTGCACAAGAGGCATCGGTTCAAAAGGAAGGATCATACATTGTGTAATCCAGATTCAGGTGAGTTACAAACAGGAGGGCAAAACAGAAAGAGAAAAAAGCAGAAAAAAAAAAATCCCTTCATTCGATATCTCAACTTTAAGACAAGATCAAAACAGTGATGAAAAATAAAGACTTAGTATTACAGAGTAAATATGTCACTACAACATGTGCCTTTGATTTCAAATGGAGCAAGTTTCGACATGGACTTCCTCGAAGCAGCTGTGGCGCCATCCTGAAAACCTGACTTCTTTAATAGGTTATCGTACACCCGTGGACACACTAGGTTAAGGTTGATTTACTTCTTACGTTCTAGAAACGCTAGTTGTAGAGAGGCACCAAAAATAAATAAATGCATAAAACATCCCCCCCTTGCAAAAAACGAAACAAAACAAAATTTTGACAGGTTTTTAGTGAAAAGCCCCATGCCATCTAAAGTGAAGTACACTTTCACATCATCCACCCATCGAGCAGCACCGAGTCCCCTCACCCAAAAATAACCACCACCATAACAAAAACCGAGTGTGTAGGAAGCACATCGAGAGCCTCTGAGACGTCTTTGTTCTGCAAATGAGCAATACTACTGCGCGCACACACAAAGTCCTTTAAACACTACACTCATGGCTATACGGGGTTCCCAATATTATTCTGGATGTTCTGGAAGGAAAGCTCCCGGGAAAAGTAAGTGTTTTCCTTCTTTAATCCAATCAAAAAAGTGTTTACATAAAAGAGTTGATAAAGTCAGCTGAAGGCTCTTATTTTTATTTTATTTATTTATTTTTAAACGTGGCTTTCATCATTTACGCTTCTCATCTCATTAAAGTCCTCGGGGTGTGCATGCTTGTCTCCGTTTTCATCTGAGTTTATTAGCAAGAATTTTAATGTATCTTCAGGTTTTCTCAACAAAAAAGAAAAAAAAAAAGAAAAAAAGAAAGTTGTTATTATGGTGATGGTCATGGATTGGCCAGTTCTCCTCACCAGGTAGGTTTAAGCTCACCTGGAGGCACTTTGTGTCACGGCCATTTATCACATATGTGCATATAATCTAATAAGTACAAACTGTCTTCGAACACACCTGAGATAGAAGAGAGGCAACAGCGAGGACAGCCTGTACAAAGATTTCATCTCTAATTCTCGAGCGGGACACAAAGATTAACACCAATTATTACTTGAGTGATGCTGAGCAGCATTGTCTCTGTTGTTCGTTTTAGCCCTTTAAGTCCCCTCTTCTACTCTAAGCTCAGACTTCCTTGTGCAGAAGTGCTGCCTTCAGGAAAAAAAAACAAAACAGAAGAAAGACAGATGGACAGAATCTAAGAACCCACCACCGGCTTTTTAAACCTGTTTTCCCCCACAGAAACGGTTAAGTAAGCTCAAAGTGTGACTCTTGATTTAGTTTTGCAATGCCAGCACACGAAATCGAGCCATTTGGTGGAGTGCACTGGCCTTCCTCCCTCCTTTTAGTCTGCCAGTCTCTCTCTCCCTCTCTCAAAAACATCTCTTTCTCACAAGGTAGTGTTTATTAGAAGCCAAAGCTGAATTGTCTGTGTGGACGTCACCTTGGGGGAATAGGTGCCACACAGTTTCTGCCCTGTAGTGAATCCTTCGTACCTGACCTCCGACCCTTTTAGCTCAGTGCTACTTTTCCTCAGTTATCAGCACCCAGCTTAGAGAGCCCCTGCCTGAACTCTTGCAGCTCATCTAGCTTTCCATCTAGAACATTCATCAACTTCTTCAGCTCGATCTTCATGTTTCCTTGCTTTTGTCGGCTGTCGTTTATGTCCAGTTGAAGACCCTCTATTCTCCCCTCCAGCTCCTTGTTTCTTGTCTCTGCAGCCTGTGAAAAGATGTCGGGGAAAACATTAACATTAATGTTAACATTTGATGTATCAGAACAGCTGGTTTGTTGTGTGTGTTTGAGCAGAAATGAGCAAGAGCTTTTCACTTGCAGTAACAAACAAAAGCCTTCCCATGTTACATGTGCAGGTACAGTTACACAAAGAAAGAGATCCACTTGCTGTAGGTTGGGACAAAGTGATGGGAAAACATATTTATGTGAAAGACACGTGTTTGCATGTGTGAATGGGACATGAAAGTGAATCTTTCAGACTAACAGGCAACACGAGTGACACATTAATAATGCTGAAGATAGCAATGAAGGGAGGGGTTTAAAATAGGAGTGCTAAAAGGGTGTTGCGCCTGCATGACTATGTTCCAGCTGACTCCTGAAACCTGATCTCCATGAGGGCTGTCATCTTTAAATAGAGGGCAGCCGTAACCACAAACACAGGGGTAGAATAGGTAGACTTATTTAAATTGTTTTTTTTAAAGCATAAACTCTGCACCAGCAAAGAGAATTTTTTTACAGCATTTCTGTCTAAATGGAGTCAGCTTCAGCTTTAGGCTCCATAGATGGACAAAAGGTATTGGAGAAACCCCATCGTCTATGCCTCTTCTCAGTTTGGATAACTGGTTAGATAAACTCCGGTTTGAGCCATTTTTGTTGTCTTTCACCCAGCTGGCTGCTGCAGAGACAAACCATGCCGTCGAGCGTTGTAAAGCACAAGAACTTCAGGCATGCCACTGTTGGTTTTATTCATCACTCCATGCCCAGATTGAAATGGCAGCACATGCACTGACAGCTTGGACGATAAAAATCCCGATCTGAGTCAGTCAGCACAGGGCGACATGAGCGTCAGTATCAATGCAGCTCATGTCAGACTTGGCACTAACAGGACACACGGTGATCCAAAGAGCCTGGCTCTTCTGGTTCTACAGAAAGTCTGATATTATTCAGCGAGGAGTCAGCTTTGAAGAACAGGTGCCCTTTGTTACAAAGAAGACGTGAGGTTTCTCACAGGCACAACCCACACACCTACAGAAATGTTATAAGAGCTGATCATTAAAGCTTTGAGCAGAGCCCTCAAACTACTTCAGCTGTTTTTATAGCAAAAACAGATCAAATCTGCACCAGCAGGAAACTAATAAGCTGTGACAGAGACATATCTCTGTTCCACTGAAGAGGAAAAAAAAAAGAAAAAGAACCCTTTTCAAAGAGGCAATAATCCTCTCTGCGTTGTACTGGGGACAGACCTTTATTATTAGATACAGTAACGACGACAATGTGCGTTAGTGAGACACGTGATAGGAATGTTGTGTCACCAGCCCTCAGGCAGAATGATGAATAGCAACTCTTATTGTCTACCTCCATCTGAAAGCGCTGCTTACGCCTCAGAGCCTGAGTGTTAGCTCGCTGTGATAGCCATCGTGTCCTCACGTGTGTGTTAGGTCTAGACAGCTCTCAGCCTGGTCTCTGTACTCTGCAGTAAATCACACCTGAGGGGGGGGTAAAAAGTAGGGCTTGTGCCGGGTGCTTTTGAACGTACCTGCAGTTTCGAAGTGATGCTCTCACACTCCGACATGAGCTGAGGGATTATCTCTGCCTGCTTCCTCAAGTTCTCCAGCTCCTGGGAATAATGTTAATAATAAAAAATGTAAAATCCAGCGATTCCGATGTCAGATTGTTCCTAAGACCCTGACTAAGTTATTTAGCTAAAGGACCTTTGAAATTTAAAATAAATCATTCTTAATTGCTTTTTTGTATAAAAGTATGTAGATGGATTGATAAGAACAGCACCCAGATAAAATAGGACATCTAAGCCAGTAATTAACTGCTTGCCAAAAAAAACGAAGGAAAAAAAAAAAAGTGTGATGCCCAGCACTAACCCTGGAACATAATTACAGTTATGATTTTATGTCAGTGCTAATTAAGGTGCACCATCCTTTGTAAATAAGCCAACTACAAAAAGTGAAAAAAGGTCAAAGTGATACAAAGAAGGCAAAAAGGACATCAAGATCAAGAGATAGCCTTGTGATCATGCCTCTGTGTCCTTCTCAGGTAAACATCTCAGTTATTGCTCTGAAAACCTCCTCCCTGCTTTAAGCAAAACACTATGCGGCTTCACGGCATCTGTTACCGCTTCGAGCACATCTTCGCCAAGTAATAATTGCTCGAGTCTTTGTAGTTACCTGCAGCGGCTTTGTTCTGTTAGTTCACCGCTGGCCAGCACAGGGGTCACCACAGTCAACTCTTAATAATTCATAGGCACACTTTTAAATTTGAGGAGATGAGGATGTGGATTTCTAGACAGGGAGGGGGTGAGTCACTGTGCAGGTGAGCCTCTATGGGCCGCCTGCGGCAGCAATGTTGTGCACACAAGGAGACTTTCTCTGCAGACCCCATGCTCGGTGTTCACAGCGTTATCGAGGATACACAAGAAAGGCAAAGCCGGAGCTCCCAAAGGACGCCATTCTTTGCTCATCATCTTTCAAATTCAGCTCCATCTCTTTGAACTACTTCCCTTCCTCTTGTTGTGTAAAATATATACCGCCTTCGAAGGAATGATTTATACGTTCTATTAATACTCTGGCCGCCATGTGGTAAACTAGAATATCCCAGACACTCTTTACCTCAGGCGATCTGAATGGGACTTCACACAGTAAAGCTGTTATTGCCACTGAATTGAAAGAGAGGGCATTGAAGATATATTGCACTACATGAGACAGATGCACAGATGACCCCAAACCAGAAGCATATATAAGAACAACTGCAAAGTATATAAAAATGTATACATATCCTACTTATGGTTTTCACACGTGGCTGATTGCGTCTCCCTTTCTTGGCGTCGACAGGGAGACGCAGTCACTGCTGAAAAGGGCAGCGAGACTCTCAGATTGGCAGAAGTCAGTCCTAATTTGTCTGCGGTCAGAAAACGGCATTTAACCAGCAATAAGCAAAGGTTAAAATGCCGCGTGGTCGCACAGAGTTCACCCTCATTAGAAAGAACAGCGCCATTAGGCCGCGCTGAGCCGACAGTCAGCTAGTTTGGATTACGGATGATTAATGGAGGAGACACAAGGTGATTTCTTTCAGGTTTGAATAGAGTGGATTAATTTTTAATTTTTTTAACAGTACAAAAAAACCCCCCAAAACAGTTTGATCAATCAAATTGAGACAAAGGGGCAATATAAAGAGCTGTCTTGGATTAAAATAAACACACACACAAAAAAAGAAAAGATCAATCCATGCAAAACCCTTAGTCCCACAGCACAATCTAACATTTTGTTATTGAAGCCTAATCACTTCCTCGGGGAAAAAAGTGGCACTGGAAGTAGTTTGTAAAACAAACTCTCCATTGCAGCTCTGCAGACCGACCATTGTGATGCAAGTCTCACCTGCTCCTTCTCCTGTAGCTCAGCCTCCAGCTCCTTTACCCTAACAGTCAGCTGGGCGTTTTTCTGCCTCTCCTGATTGGCTTCATTGCACTGGGCTTCTAGTTCAGCAATCTAAAACGCAGAATGGGGGGAAAAAAAAGTTAAAAGAAAAATTTGGCAGTTTTTTTTAAGCTAATCAGATTGGTTTTTTTTTAACATATTCCTCCTTGTTAAGCAGAAACCTGGATTTGTTGTAGAGTATAATAGCAATTTGAAAATTGATACCAACAATTAAAAAAGAAAGGGTTAGAGAATAACACTGTTACCATACCAGCCCAGCTGCAGGAACAGCCCACATTGATTATGAAACTAAAATGATTCTATTTTTAGCAGACTGAGACTCTGCAGGCAACACAGAAGCTAATGAAATGTACAGTACCTACAGTGTTTTGCTCTGTACAGATTTTGACCAAACCCGTGGCAGAGAACTCTGTGTGTGCAGTTTGTGATAGAGTTCTCTTCTTTTAAAGCAGCGGAAACGGTTTATCAAACCTGTCACTTTTTCCTCGATCAATGGGCTTGTCTACATTATTCAACTTCCCCGTAGGAGTGCATGAGTGTATTACCTTTTTCCTGAGCGTGTCACTCTCCTCCTTGCAGGCACTAAGCTGTTTCTTCCAGCTCTCTACATTAGCTGAAGACTCCTGCAGTGCATCCACCAGCCTGGCATTATTTTCTCTTAAAGTCTGAAGCTCTGTTTCCCACTTCTTGGCGTTGGTGTTGCTGTCAGACAGGAGCGACAGAAAGAGATCCAGCAGGAGAGTTATTAATGGAAGTAAAATTTCAGCCACTCCGTTTTGAAAAGCTTGTGAGTGCCAACACGGCACATATTTCTACAATCTCCTTCCAGACACATCTATTTAATTAGTATTGCTGCACATTACGCTGTCGAGAGATGTTTAGACCACAATAAAAAAGAAAAAAAAAATGAAGCTAGAAGTGGGGAAAATTCCCCCCAAAATCCAATGAACTGTGGCACCAGCATGTGATTTGTTATCCTTTCATATCACAGGGGGTGCATTCCTGTCTTATCAATAAGGATGGGGAGATATGTGATGTATATTTAGTATGCATCACTGTTCCCACTTCCTTATGCATGGCTGGGTTGAAGTGTTTTGCTCTATCATCAAATGTGGACAGACTGGCATCGCAGCATTCTGCAGTCCTCTGCTGTTTCACTGCTGTGACACTCTCCAACAAAAACAAAATCCAACAGTTCTGTGAATGCACGAGAAAATGCCCACACAGAGACAATTTTACATCCAGAAGCTGGAGATATTTTGATGCTTTTATATGAAGTGAAGCGTTTCCTTCAGCAACTGTTTCATATCAGTGTTGTATTAAATTCTCAATTATGACTTTTTGATTTTGCAAGTTTGTTTATTAAGATAATTCCTGGAAAGAGCTCTGCAATCAAAATTTGGACTTTATTAGTTTACCAAAGGAATTTTAATAAGTTAACTGGTCAAGATAACCTCAGATTCTTTAGATATACAAAGGGAGCACTGTAGAGTGACATTTATGCAGTGTGGTTGTTGTTTTCAGCCGGTGCTTTGGAAAAAAAAAAAAAAAAAGGAAGTAAAGAAAAAAAAACATTAAAAAGAAACAAAACAAGTCTGAAAATAATAATCCCAGGGCATGCATTTGCTTTAACTTTTTATAATTATTACAGTTTCATCTCAACGATTTAGCATAAGTACAAACATGTGTTACAATGTTTGTACTTATGGCACCGCTATAGCTCAGCTGGTTAGGCAGGTTAAGCAGGAAAGGCTGCAGTGGCCTCCATGTAATTAGTACCAACTTGCAGTGACTTTTTCAACTTTGTCACTTTCTAGGGAAATTAATGAGAACTACAAGTTCTGTAAATGAATTGTTATCCACACCACTCATGCAAATGTTAATGTAGTTCTTACTTTTTTAGGGGTCTGTTGCTGCCAGTGAAAATTTGCAATCCCCTCCACGCCACCCTCACATCTGGATCAAATAAATCCACTATGATATGGGATTTTATTTTATTATTATTTTTCTCCTCCCTATTTCCTCACTGTGGTTTTAATTGACTCTGATGGCCCGGCGTCATTTTAATCCCATCTGGAATCACATCTGGCGTTTCATACAATTACCAATTTGTACACTCTGCATCTGGATTATAAAGGCCAAATAACCAAACGGTGGAGTGGAGGAGCATCACTCTTTAGATTATATGGTTTCTGAGCCCTTTTAGAGTCATTACTGCTTTAAGTAACAGCAATAAAATAAAGAGAGAGAGAACATACGAGCACAGTTTAGTTTAATAAGCATGAGTGTGATCAAGAGCTGATATGATCTGCATTGGGTTTACACACTTGCATGCTTGTAATATAATAGTGTATATGTTTAAAATAATAAATACTGAGCAAGCTGTTCGATTGGACGAGTGTCATACCATGATTATGCAGTACCTGTCTCACTGAAGTGTGTCCAATCTGCTTATTTTACATTCAAACAGCCAGATTTCAAACACCTGTTTGGTTTCTGTTTGATGCCACAGGAAAAGTTTATACAGCACTTGCATCAGCAGCAGCAGCTGCAGGCCAAGCAGTGTGTGAATTTTTATTACTTTTTATTTATTTGGTTGTGATGAGACAGTTGCAGAGAAGTAAAACCAGTTATAAAGTATGTGTTTTAGTTGGTTTGCGTCATCACACAGTACGAAAGTTCTTGTTTGAACCAGCTGTTCCCATTTCAATTCTTCTATTTTTATTCTTTTAAAAAACTAAAAAAAAGAAAATTGTCGGAAAATTTGTTTTCATTTGGTGAATACAAATTTAAATATGAGCACTTTGATGCAGCCTGAGACGTGAATCTTCAGACTGATATTTAGTAGATTTAAAACTGGATTTAATTACATATGAATTTCACATTAAAGCAGTTCTTCTGATGAAATAAAACCTTACCTCTGCTCTACTGCACTCTTGAGACGTTCATTCTCACTCTGTAGGAGAGCAGCCTCCGGACCGACGTGAGAGATTTTCTCATCATCTGTCCCGTTAATGCTGGATGCCTGGTTGGTTGAGGGTGTATCACGACCAGACTCCGACTGAGAAATTGAGGGAAACTTGTGTTTCAAAGCAGGTTTAAGGAGGCCTGTGGTTAAGACGCAGCCATCTAAAAGGGTCTCATGGGTTAAACAGAAATCCATCTCAAAAATCCTGCTCTCACTATGAAAAAGGGCCCTAGGCTTCTTTTGCCAAAACACCCTGAAGACGTCAGCTATGACAGCGAAGGGTTGAGGGTAAATGCTTGCCAGTATCTATCATGTCATATGGGCCAGAAGCTTTGTGTGCTTCAGGGCTGATCCTTAGCACCTGGAGTCAGGGCGAGTAGAAAGCAGGCATGTTCGTTGTGGGTGACTGTGGCATGAACCACTAACGTAATGATAGCATTTCAGATTTGAATCATTTATGTAGATCTGAGCAAATTTACTGTCACTGTTTATAGCTTCCTTATCCTCCGAGTTACTGTTGTGCCTGCAAGGTAGTAAGGACGATCTTTGACCTCTTATTCATGACGGCTCACACTATTCCACGATTGAGTTCCGTTGTAATATTTAAACACAAGATTCATTAATATTTGAACATATTTACATACATAATTATGCCAGAAGCCATTTCTAAACACAGAAAGTGTATCATTTGGTGTTTGTGAAATTATTTCTCACTTTCTCTGTGGCCCTGTAAGCTTTCTGGAAGCCAACACACTGACTGTAGCTGAAACGAGTGGAAAGCCGAGGAGATGAAATGAATCAGACTTTCAGACAGCACAGAGATATTATTTACCTGGGAGTGATTACTCAACGTCTCCACCTTCTCTTGAGATTTGTCTCTTGCTAGCTTAGCCTGTTCTTTTACCTCCTGGAACTTCTCAGCAAACTGAAAGTACAAGAAGAGATGTCAGGAAGCTGTGGTTATTAGTGGCAAGGTTCATTTTTAAACATTATCTAAGGATGGTGAGGACTAATAATAATAATAATAATAATAATAATAATAATAATAATAATGATGATACAACAACAACTACAATAACAGTAATAATAAAGAAGCTAACTGTTTAAAACAAACCACAGATTCAGTTTAAGCGCTTCAACCTCCAAAGCATGATCCCCTCTTGAAAACAGTTAAGAGCCCCTGATCATAATGTCAGAGAGGCTGATCGTTAGAATAAGGGCTCAGCAGGTTAACTATACAACATTTTAAATTGATTCTGGATTTTACTTTAAACCAGCAAAGAGAATCAACGAAAGGGGAAATGAGCCATCCATCAGTTTTATGAAGGCTCTGCTACAAAAACCTCTCACCTTTGTGAGCTGCTGCTCTGAAGCGAAGCCCAGTCCAAACACGGTGTTGGCCCTGCTGTCGGCCCACTGGCCAAACTTCTGTGATGTCTTGGTGAACGTCATGTTGGGCGTGATTGTGCTGTTGATGATGACCTGTTGGGAAATAACACATAGATTTTCTAAGCCTATAAGAGACCATAGTGTTATCAATGCAAAGTACAGTTAGTCATGTGTAATCCTCCAGCATAGCTCTCAGGTCTTTCTGACACTCCTCATAAAAATAACTGATGTTGGATTTCAGCAGTACAGAGGTTGGAAAATTGTGCGTCTCATTCAGCCAAGACATATTACAGAAGCTGTTCCAGCAGCTGCATTCACATAATAAATAGGCCCACCAATTTAATAAAGGACAATCCTCTATTGCAGCTCCATTCACACCAGACTACACCTGTAATATGCTGACGGCTGTATGCCAGTGCCCACACACGGCATATTTATTATTTCTTTTAAAGTGATCCAATCATATAAAAAGCAGATTTATAAGCATGTCTCTGAAATATAAAGCAGTTACGTGTTCACAGAAAAAAAATACTCATCTTTACTATTGTTAAACCAGATGGCATACAAGGTTTCCACATTTATAATTTAGGATGCTGAATAGCAAACACTTTGTCAACCCAGAGTTTTAAAGTTTCAACATTGTCGTGTGAATCAAACGTACCATTTTTAATACACTCTAATAACCTGTGTGGGACATTCATGTGTTCCCTTAGTGTTTAACGTTGCAACTGAAGATGGATTTGCACCTTTGATTCAGCAGAGATTTCACATAGGATGACCTTCCTGATGCAACACTCTCATTTATCCAGGATTAATTATCCTAAAGCTTATTAACATCAGGTTTGGTTAAGGATTTATCATACACCAGCAATCAGGTTGAGCTATTTGCAAACGTCTTTATTGCATATTCAGCTCCATGCAAAAGACCTCCACTACTTTGTGATACTGAGTTAAATAAAATAGTTGCAGACTGCTGCCTCTCTCAGCTCACTTGTTTTATTCCCCGATTACAAATAAAGTTTTGTTCACTAAATAATTTACATGCAAATGTAAAAAGCACACACAAATGGAAAAACACTGGCTGCTGACCCGCTAACCTCTAAGCAGTTGAAGTACAGTCTCTATATTTGCCATGGTATCCATTCACCTGTTGTAGCCACGCCGCAACTCAGATGCCAGAAAACATCTGCTGCAGTCTAAAATTGTAACGGGTGCATGTGTCAGTGAAGGAAGCAACACGTGTCTAAACACCATGTCAGCCTACTTCACCCATTTGAATACTGCATCACAGTTCATATAGACAGCTCTGATCCTCTGTGATGCTAGGTGTGCGTGTAAACACAAGCAGCTTTGATTTATTGCTGCATGCACACAAACCCAGTCTCACTACAGAGATATAACAGAACTTAAAACCAGCACACGCAAATTATCCCGACAATTAAGAAACAATAGAAGACAGTCTAATGGCAGAGCAGCCCTTGTTTCATAGCAACATGGCTCTGAACACAGGATCTGAGGATTTAAACTGCTGACAGACTCGTGTCCCATTCTACGCCCCCACTGTCTCCCTCTCCATCTTTTCAGTGGCTGAGGTGTTAAAACTCTTTGCACCACATCATTACTGGACACAGCGAGCCAAAAAGCAGAGGAGCCTGAGCGGAATAAGGATCATTAGTACGCAATTAATGTTTGTCCTCTATTTAGATCAATGCTAATGGCACCTAGGGAGAAAGATCACTACAGGTGAACAAAAAAAAAAGAAAAGAAAAAAAAGACGACCATCAGGCATCAGAGCTAAAGATTACAACTGCAATCTTTGATGCAGGCATCATTCCCACATCAAGGGTTTATAAGGAGACTGGCAATTTACCAAGGCACTGCTAATCTGATCTTAAAAATCATCACTCTTTCAGAGGCTTCTTCAAAACAAAGGTGACCCAATTTCCCCTGAAGTGGAACCTGGGTAAAGCCTGAACAACACTCCCACGTCTCATCTCTAGCAGTGAAGTGAATATTTAACAGGGCTCATAACGCTGGCTCAAAGAGAAGTGTTAAGATAAGATGAAACTTTAATGATCATTGTAGAAAAAGTGGAATGCTGCTGTGGAATAAAGCGAAAAAAGGAAGGAGTTAGGTAAACACACAGTAAATGTCTGCAACCAGCGGCTCAACAGCCAGAGTATAAAATGTGAATTTCCTTTAGAATAATAATCCTGGCATACAGTACCCTGAAATTAGTCATCATAAATTGTCATTCAGACAATTGAAATTCACATTTCTTCTCTTTTTTTATCTCGTGTGTGATGAATGCTTTCAGATCATTCTCAAAATAATTAGGAGAAATTCTTTTTTTGTTGTTTTTTTAAGAGGTAGAAAAAAAAAATGTCACTGAATTGAATTTTATTAAACAAAAACATAATGCAATATAACTCTTGATATAAGATCTGAAACACGGCATGACGACTTTTACACCACTGAAGCTACACACAAAGACCTGAACGCTCAGTCAGTGCTTCTCAAACATTTTACTCCCTGCTAAGTTTTCTTAAAAAATTCATTACCATAAAATTATTTCATAATTAAATGTACTTCAAACTTCTTATTGTAGCTTTGTTTACACATATGAGCATTATGCTGTCAGTCAAAACTCTCACTTTTACAAAATACAACAAATATCCTGCAAAGTGTTTTAACTGTCTGTTCATTTTTCCTTTTAGGATTCTAAAATGAAAATGGATGAATGATTAAGTCCAAACATTATAGCATGTATGTAACACTATACACTTTATTAGGTACACCTGTACCTATTCACGCTCACAAGTGAGCAACTTAGGGCATTTAGGCATGTGGACTCTTAAATTACGAGTGAGCGTCAGTTCTCTGGGTGAAAATGTCAATGCTAGAAGTCAAAGGAGAATGGCTAGACTGCTTTGAGGTGAAGACAATATCAACAACCACTTGTTATAATCAAGGTATGCAAAAGAACATCTGTGAAAGTACAACAAATCGACCCTTGAAGCAGATGGGCTACAGACTACACCGGATACCACTACTGTCAGCCAAGAACAGGAAACTGAGGCTATAATTTGCTTGGCCTCACCAAAGTTTGACAATAGAAGACCGATAAATGTCACCTAATCTGATGAGTCTTGACTTCTGCTTCAATGTTCAGATGGTAGGGTGAGAATTTGGTGTAAACATGAAAGCCATCCTGCCTTGGTTCAGGTTGCTGGTGGTGGTGTAATTGTGTGGTGACATATCAACAGACCTTAAACCCATTGAGAACTTTTTGGCTGTCCTGGAACAGGAGATTATCATCACCTGCAGCCTAGGAATATGCAGCAATTGCATGACGCTAGCATGTCAATTACAAACCAAAATCTCTGATGAATGTTTCTAGCACCTTGTTGAATCTATGCAGCAAAGAACTGAGGCATTTCTGAAGGCTACATACCTGTAACTAAATACCTACTGAAGTAAAAGTATCTGCAGAGAAAGGCCCAGACATTGCATTTACAGTATCATCTGTAATGTAACATAAGGGATACTGAGTTACCCCCACGGGACCTGTGACTGTATGTTTGGCACGCATGTGTAAACGACCCAGTGAGCAAGCCAATGAGAGAGTGGGAGGGTGTGACGGAGGAAAGGGAGGGGGTGCAGAGTGACGCTGGCAGCTGTGTGGATGGTGAGCTGGGCTGTGGATCAAGTGGCACAGGAGGCACAGAGTGAAGCTCGGCAAGCTAATGGCCTGAGGGTCAGCTAGAAACTCAGAGACAGCCAGGAGGTTATAAGGGAAAGCTTCCTCGGCCGATTAGGTGTCTGCAGAGTGCACAGAATCTGCAGAGTCAGTGATTCGGATAGGAAATGTAGAACATAAGAGATCAGTTATCAAGCTCCAAATACCAGACGACTTTTTCATGGTTGGAAAGAAAAAAAAAAAAAAAAAAAAAAAAAAAAAATACCAGCTGAAGTTATCTACTGATAATTAGGACCAAGAGGAAGGAATCTTTTTTTCTTAAAAGGACATACAAAAAAATAAATAAATAAAAATCTGAATTATGGTGACAAATGGGCAGTGAGGATAGTCATTATGATGCTGTGGTATAACTGAAACACAGCCAATGAAAGGCGAGACAAAGTCTGCCGTGTCCTGTCATTAAACCAGAAAGCAAAGTGGAAAAATTGCGATTGCTCATCAGGCAGAGGTGTGATGCAGATGAAGAAATGTTCAGTATTTCTGTATGTCTGCCAACTGCTTTAATGTCCTGATGCATTTCATCTCACCATATATTAAGAACTGCAAAAGAACACTGTTCCTCGGTGGCGATGACGCAAGTTTGGTTACCCAACACCACTTTTAACTCAACTTAGCATAATGTATTTTTTACAGTTTTTGTGTGCATTATATTTGTTTTGTACATCTGCTGATGTTTATGACACATTTTTTGCAGAAAGTTGAATTAATCAATCCGCTAGTTCAACATCCCGAGTGTAGCTTTTGATCTCTGAGAAAGCCAAGACCTTCACAAGGTCTTTGCAGACCTATAAATCCAGGTGTTGCCTGAATAGAGGGTGTATTTGTACCTTGAGTCACAATAAATACAACATTTCTGTGTATTTATGCTTCAAGCCTTGACAGTCGTCTGATGAAGTGCAGCTTTTTCACTGGCAAAAGTTCAAATGCGTGCTCTTAGATTTATTTATTTTTTGATATTTCCTGTCCTCGTTTGTTTCCCCTGTTGAAAGAGTCACTGATCTGCAGCGTTGTTTACAATACAGAATTTGCTGATGCTGGGGCTTCAGACTATAAAAGGTTGGTGCAACTGTGTCATAATCCTTATGGATAATTGTGCTGGGACTGATAACAGCCCAGTGCATTCGCTCTGATGACAGCTGGGCATACAGCACAATATCCAATCGACTAGCTTGACGTACCAGACACTGAAAGGTGGAGTGTGCATGTCCCCTAGATCCCCAGGTTTATCGGGGAGGGTGTTAGTTTTTTGTTTTCTTGTTCTTGGATGGAAACAAACATTTATGGCTCACAACTTAAAAAAAAGTAAAATAAAAAAAATACTTAGTGTACTCTTTATGAGCAGATTGATGATAACAGGAAAACTTGACTTTTTGATAGTTTGATACAAACTATGCTGTTTAGGCAAGACCATAACAACTTTACAAAGAATAACTAAACCTGATCATCTTGTTTATGTTCCAGCACATTTAACCCTTATTTTTCAACTTTCAAAAACAACATGTCACTGGTAGCACTGCACCAAGAATACTTAGCACTTAATAAAATAATTATTTTAGAACCTTCAGGTTTTGGAAATTTCCTTTTTACTCCTTTCTTCCCTGGTATGGCCAAAGCAGCTGAATGCCAACATTTCCCAGCACATTAATGAGCTCTGGTTAGGTAGCAGAATATATATTTGTTTGACAGTTTTGTATTTGACAGTCAAAAGTGACGATTGACAGGAACAGCAAAGAGAAAGGAGGATATGCCATGCAACACAGATTGCCCTGGCTTAACAGACATTGTAATAAGCAGACAAAGTGAATGAATACAATGAAATGACTAAATTACACAAGGTGTAAAATAGTAAAAAATAGTCCCTAAAATATGCATTTGATGAATAAAAAGCTCATTTGAATTCTTATTACTGGCGGAGACATGTCTTTTAGCTTACAAGCCAAGCTCATAAGCTCATGAGCTTTAACGTTAGTGCTAGAAATTGGCTGTGGCAAAAAAAGAAAAAGATACTTAATGAAGTGTCAGAAAGATAAATCTAAAAAGAGCTGAGTGTTTTAGGCATTACCTCACAAAGTTATCATACTGGGAATTATTTATAAAGTACAGCAAGATGTGTCCTCACTGTGTTGTCACAGCACTTGGTACATCGCCGCATGAGAAGCACAATGCAGGCTGAGCGACAGTCAAAAGTGCTGATACGCTCCTCTACTTGCCATATCATCATCAGCCAGTTGCCCAGACATCATAGGTGGATGAATACAAGCTGACGGTCTGTCATAGTTAGTGCGTGCAACAGCACAGACCATTCTTCTAGACAGACCTGTCTCCCTTGCAGCAACTGTGCAAACTAGAAACTATATTTAACATCTATTTGACATGACTCAACGTTTCTTCGCTTTTGGTTACTTTGCTCATATCGACATCACTTTGACTCACTTAAATTAAATGGATAGGAGGATAAAATTAAAATCAGCAGGAGTCTGCTCCTTTTAAATTGAGATAACATTTGAGAAATTCCTTTTCCCCATACCTCACATACAGCAGTTCCCTGCAGAGATTTTATGACACATAATGTTCTGTTAAGGTTACAGAGGAGGGAGGAGGAGGACAACAACAAAGATGACAGGAGAGGGAGAGAAGAGAGAGAGCACTCAGGGCCTTGAGGAAATAGAGGACAAAATATTGATGCTTTTAGACATGAATAAATAATAGTCCCGTTATCTTTCTCACAAATGAAACAGACATGAAGTAGTAGATATAGTTTATCTTTAGTAATCTATTGTCAGCTGTTGTCATCCCTGCAGATCCATAAGTGCTGGCTGATGACATAACACATTAAAGTCTTGCCTCTGTAGCTGTAGGAAGAAAGCTTTGAAAGCTTTGAAGCTAGCAGAGCTTGACTCAACAATGCTTTGCTGGAGAAGAGAACCGATGCTTCTTTTACTTAAAATTGTGCTGTAAGGCTTAAACTGCCCAGAAAAGTGAGTTAAAATTCTAAGAATGAACACAAGCTCTTTACAGTAGAGCCAGATGGTCAAAAAACATACAAAAAGAAAAAACAAGAACAACAAAAAAAACACATGCTTTGCACTTGTTTGTTACTTTTAAGAAGACAGCAGGACATGCTTGCTGTGCAAAAAACTCAACACCGATACGCCGACTTCCTGTGAGAAAGCCACTCATCGGCTGCTGGTAATCTTAACTCCTCAATCCTTTCACCGAAACAGAGAAGTGAAACTATTAGGCCATCAACCAATCCAAACATCTGTCAACACATCCACCCTAAAGTGGCTCTGCAGGTAAACTGTGTGATTTAAGACTCTGAAATGTGGTTGCCTAACAGCGTCAACAGAGGAATATCGCTGTCCTGAGGCTCCTCTAGCTTTCTACACAGACAGAAAACTGATCGCCATGGAAACGCATAATGTACTTTTTCAGCAAGCAGAGGAAGACTGTGTGAATATGGGATGTAGACAAATTCAAGTGGTGTCCATCATCACTTGTATTATTTAATCTCAGCACCATGCTCACAACTACAAGAAAATCACTATAACACAACCAAAAAGTTGACACTGTCCCCCTGCAGTGTGGCCAGTTTTTAAAAACTCTACCACCCTCAGAGTATGACGACTGTTGGCTTTTTGTTGATGACATGAAATTACAGATAATTGAGTTTAATTGTGACTCAACAGGTCGGCAGCTCTTTGATACTCTTGTTAATCTATTAGAGGGGAAGCTTGCTAATATGATACAGTCTCTGATTTCAACTTACATGGCAGTTATTCAAGTTAATGTTATGATGTACACATATTTGTTTTGCAAAGCTCCATGTCTGGAAACAGTTTAACTAGGCAGCAGATCATAAGCAAGCAGAGAAATCATCAATGTGTGTCCAATATTCATATTTTTATGTGCTGTGTGTGCTTTTAAATACATTAAATAGATGGAAACAGCTGGCAAAGCAAAAATGCAGAGCTCACACTTTTGTTCCCTCCCTTAATTTGACAGTCAACACCAGCATGTTTATTTTATGAACTGTAACACTGTATTAATTTTAAAAATATTTTATTAGATGTATGTTTATACAGTTAAAGGAAAGTACAACTATTTAATGGGCAATTCTGAATTTTAAGGTCTCCAGTTAACATTCCTATGACAAGTATATACAGTTTAAACTGTAACAATACCAAATGCAGCGACAGTATAGAAAGTCCATTTCAATGTAGTCTATTTATTATATTTAAACTACAGCAAACCTTTACATGACCTCTCTTCCACAGGCTCAAAAGCACTTGGACAAACTAAAATAACTTTTGAAAGTCTTCAACATGGTGATGAAAATCCTTTGCAGTCAATGATTGCCTGAAGTCTAGAACCCATGCTCGTCACCACATGCTGTGTATGTGCTCTGCCAGGCCTCGACTCTCACTTGTTTGTGGGTCTCTCTGCATTCAGTTTTGTCTTCAGTAACTCCAAAGTGTGGTTTGATGGTTTGAGATCAGGTGACCAACGTGCACATTGAAAAATATCAAATTTCTTTCCCTTGAGAAACTCTTGGGTTGCTTTCACTGTATGCTTTGGGCCATTATCCATGTGCACTGTGAAGCACCGTGGGATCAGTTTTGATCTGAGCAGAGAGTATAGCCATGAGTTCATCCTGCTACTTCTATCAGCAGTCGGATAATTAATAAATACTGCTGAACCAGTTCCACTGGCAGCCATACATGCCCATACTATAACAGTGTGTTTGACAGAATAAGTGTTGTGCTTCAGATCATGTTTCTCTCCTTACCTCATAGATTTCCCTTCCTATCATTCAGGTACAGGTTAAACGTGTCTTCATCTGTCTAAAGATTTTTATTTCAGAATTACGCCAACTCGTTTAGAGATCTTCCAGCGAGGTCAAATCTGGCTTCTTTCAGTTGCATCAACAACTCTCACATAGACAGTTCCAGTGAACTGAATGCAAGTTCAATACTTGAATCAACTCCAGAATGCTTAATTTGTCATGGAATAAATGGTGAACAAGCCTGACAAGACATGAAACAACTTGTCAGAAAACTGTTACTTTTGAAACTCTGAAAATGGGGGACTGTGCATAAAATGACTCTAATTACTGAACAGCTAATGCAATGGTTTTGTCAAACCCCTTTTTTAAGCTAAAAGTCTGTATTTCAATCACATCTTGATCATTAAAATCCACCGTGGTGATGCACAGAGACAAACCTAGAAAAACTGTCACTGTCCGACACTTATGGACCTAACTGCAGGTGTCAGCCAGTACAGTTAGATGGTTATTTCAGCTTAGCACTACATTAGTAGTTTTCCCTACAAAGATGAAATTTGACCTCAAGCCTCCTGTTACTAGGGCTGCTCCCAGTTATTAGCCTTTCAAGGTGTAAAGAGTTAATGATACAACACTTCTAACTGCTAAATATTGTGACCACAAATAGAGCTGATCTCATCTTTTTAATTTGTCATTTTGCAATAATTTAATATTAAATTATCCAGACAAACGCACAGGAGTGCGGGAAACCTTAAACATTGCCATGTTGGACTAACACTGATCAGTGAGAGCAGCAAATGTAATACTGACATGCTTGGCAGCACCTTTTGTTCAATACTATTAAGTGTTTCTCTCGTTCCTTGTCTCCCGAGGGCAGTTATTGATATTGATATTGTTACACAAAGATACAGAATATACACACACATACCTTGGATCCATCCACACTGATAATGCGGTAGCTGTTACGCGTGCTGTCATAAAAATAGGAGACAGTGACAGCCTGCTTGCTGGCAGGAACCCAGTTCTTCTTGGTAGTTGGGTCGATTTGGAAGACATGGGCCCTGGTGGTGTAGATCGGCTGCTCCCTGAAGAGCAGAAGACAGAGCAGAGGGACGATATTAGAGGGGGATTGAGATAAGACACAACATGTAACTACAGCTCAAGATAACATCCACTGATAAACGAGCCAAATCTCTCTCACACACACACAACACACACAAACAGAGGTACAGGGTGAATAAAATCTTTATCACATAAAGTCTGCAGAGACCGTGTGCTTTGTGTTCAGAAATGCAGAGTCCTGAGAGTCTTAGTGTGGACAGGCAGGTGATAATGTAACACAAACCCTTAATTCTCATGGCAACCCAAAGCCATTAGCACATTAACACCCCCCCTTCCCTCTCATAGGTGTCAGTAACACACTAGATGTTTGGACTGTGCACTTTGGTGTGTTTAGAGAAAGATTTTTCTAGTGCACCACAGTCAGATAATTGACTTTTCTCACACCAGCTGCCTACTACTGGATGCAATGTTAATCTAACCAAGTGATCACGTTGTCAAAACAGAAGTTTTACACTAATCATGCACAGTGCTAATGGCAACATGTCACTCTGATAATGCACATAATGCTTGCCCATTTTCTTAGTATGTTATTATCATGTCACATTTGAAATTACCCACATCCAAAAGCAGTTTTTGTTTTGTTGAACAGTTTATATATTGCACAGCACAAGGCACTGAATTAAGCATCAGTTGGATTAATTCCTAATTATGATTTTGCATACATTTGCCATCATCATGAGTCATCTTTTATAATCAAAGAAAACTGCTTTGTATTACTTCGCTTAGCTCGAATGGTAGCACGTTATCCATAAAACACCAATATTAAACCTGTAATAAAACTAATGGGGATTCTCGGGATTTATCGGCAAACGATTGTACTGGGAAACATCGGTAAAATGGATTCCACTCATCACGGGAATTAGGAAGTAGATAAAAGCTCTGCTGAGCCCGTCTCTGACTCATCTCAGTGTCCACTTTTAGAAAGTATTCACAAGCTGATTCAAGTTAAGCTTTTGTCCAGCCCAGTTTTACTGCCACGTTGCTGTCATTATACTCAAGCAGTTCTCTCTCCATTTCCAATCTCTTACAGCCTCATTATAGTTTAATCATTTTTAAGTGAAAAGCTGAAACCACACTTGACTTAAAAAAAAGGTATAAAACCCAAGTCAGCAATAAATGTGATGGAGAAAAGTTCAAAATCATGTCATCTGTCCGTGAGAGTGAAGTAATCTGCCTCTTAGCCATGAGCTGCACACCGCCCTTGTGATTCAGAAGAGCATCAGCACGAGGATGAAGGAGCAGGATCAAGGCGCCTGTTAAACTTGAATGACCACAGACTAAATACAAAGTGTGAATGCTCCTCCTCTCAATGACATCCACAGACACACCTTTATGATTCCGATGACAGTCCTGCTGTTACCTGGAAACACGCCTGTATAAACACATACCATAGCCTGACTCAGTAAGACAAGAAGAGGATTTTCAGCTTTCACAGCTTTCAACAGAGGAGAAAAAGAAGAGAAAAAAAACCCTAACCTTTTGCAAATAATTTAAACCCCACGCTGAAATAAAAACAATACAAAGAAAACACATGAAATGAAACCAAGATTATCATGTTAAAAAAAAAAATGCTCATTTTGATTTGTATGAATTTCAGAAAAATTGGAACAGAGCTGACAAAGGACTGAAGAAGTTGTTTGATACTTTCAAAGAACAAAAAAGGAAAAAAAGAAACTTTAAAAAAAATGTGTACACTATTAAAACAAACAAAAACAAAAAAACTTCTATTTGTAGACTGCAAAAAATCAGAAACTGTCATTTAAATGTTCATCTATTACTTTTTGGTGTAGTATGAATGACCCAGAGGTTTTTAAATCAGTACGGTAAGATGTAAAAATGTAAAAACTTAAAAACCAGTTAAAAGTCCAAAATATACGCCCCTTTTCACATTTTCCAAAGTCTTTGGTGGGCCAATTCTGGGCCCCAGGCCGTATGTTTGACACGCCCCGATTTAGAGAATGCAGAGAAAATCAACACTGAGTGATCTTCAGGTGACACTGTATTACAACAGACATGACTCTGTAAATCAATTAAATTTCAAGCCATTGTGATCGCTGGGTTCAGCAAAAAGAACACATCGGTATCTACTACACTATTACACATTTTCTTGTGGTTACAAATAAATAAATAAATAAATAAATAAATATAAAAAACAACCCCCATCTGAAAGCAGACCATTCATTTTTAGTGTTTCAAGGCAACTATGCAGAAACCTAAGACTGAAAGAGCACTGCCGCTAGAAGCAAAAAAGTAATAAAAAAAAAAACAGTCGGCCTTCTCTTTAATGATAGTGCTTTAAAAGGACTGGGCTCAGGAGGGTTAAAATTTCCACTGGAGGTTCTCATTTCAAAAGGCAAGTGCAGGTGGTTGAAATGCTCCTCTATAACGTTCCAAGAGTGAGGAATAATTAAGTGGAGTGGCTGAGATGAGAGGGATCATAGGACACCTGAAGAACTTAATAATGGATACAAGCTGAAGAATGTGGGGAGACGGATTCGAAGTACTTGTTGGAAATCAAAATGTGAAGTAAAAAGGACTTTCAGAGACAGAATATAGATTAGAAAGATGCCACTGCTTGGTACAAATAACTTGACTGTTGTCAGTGCTTTGTTATTCTGATTGCAGTATATTTTAGTAGCTTGTTCTGAGCACATACTGATCATTTTGTTATCCTTTCTTTAATTCCAAGGGCCCTCCAACCACATCTGACACCAAAAGTGCTTCTGTCCCACAAGGCACAGTCAAATGCATTGTGAAAACTGTGCCTTCACAGAGCAGTGAAATGCAATGAACGGTGCAAACATGCATAACACACTCCTGAACAATCCTTCCTCAAAGGCATGCAACACATTGCACATGGTTATAGACACAGAAAGTGACATAAGTAATTGTGTCAAGAAGGGGAAAAAAGCCTCTGGGAAAAAAACAAAAACAAATCTACAGCTGATCATTAGTGGTATGAAAGTGGTGTTCTTGTGACTGTCGCTTTAGGAAAATAAAGAAAATGTTGGATGCAGCCCCCCCTCAGTGCTGACATCGGGGAGTAAGTGGGCTTTCACATGCTGTTCAGCCATCTGAAGAGCACTTCAGTGGAAGCATATTGATGCCTTGAGTAGTGAGCTACAGTACAAGCACAGCACAGTGCAGTTCATTCCCACGTTCTGGAAAACAGGGAGAATAAAATGTTTGCTGGTATATAAGCTACATGTATTTTGCTGCGGTCCATAGTGTGTCGGACCCACACATTTACACAAGCCCATATTGTAGATTCTAGTCTTTCATTTTGGATTTCACCTTCAATTCTCCATCTAAAGCCAAGACCTGGCTAAAATGCACCAAACGCTGAACTCTAATGACTGCAACTATACTAAAAGAACCCTTTTGAGTCAGAAATTTGGATGCTGTGATGTATGAACAGCCCTCAAGGATGATCTGTTATGTTACATTATATCTTAAGCCAACATCAAACTCCAGGGCAGAAAAATTAAGTTGTAATTTCCTCAAATGGGCACTTCAGGATACCTCTAAAAGCCACTCCACCCCCACAGAATCCCAGGTTAAAATACTCAACTTTACAGCCGAAACGTGTCTCTTCAGGCTGTCCGTTTTTTGTCTCTATAGCAAATCCACCTGTTTGTGACCACTGCACAGAGTGAATTTATTTTTAAAAACACATCAGTTTAAATTGTGTTGAGGCTTGGTGGCACTGGCAGCATTGAGTCACAGGTGGATTTCTCTTAATCAGTATCAGGTAGTAAAAGACAAAAAGGAGTCAGCTGTTAAGTTTTTCTGGTTAGTAGATTTCATATCTTGTTATTTGCTAACTTAAATTAGCATGTCCTCTTAATATCAAAATGAGTAGAGTTGAATCCAGCCAACCCGTCTAGCTAGCCAGCAATAGCATTAGCTCACCCAAACACAGTCATGGCCAGTTTCCATTTCCATCTTATAAGCCTCATTCTGTCCTCTGATAATTACTGATGATTTAATGATAATTTTATTCTCTGTAAAATCCCAAATGTGCTTCTAAAACATTGTTTACATATCACTTATCTGCCTCCACAAAATCTTATCACTTGGACTTGGACTTTTATGGCACTTTTCTACTCTGAGCACTCAAAGCACTTTTTATTACAAGCTGCATTCACCCAATCACACGTTCATTCAAACAAGGACTTTGTCTAGCATTCACAATCTTATGGATGCATCAGGGGAAACTTAAATTCACTATCTTGCCCAAACCAAACTGGAGCAGCTGGGGATTGAACCACCACAGCAACAGAACCACACAATTTTTTCTACTGCATTATATTTTCTTTGTTATAACCCTTTTTACCGTTTCATTACATTCATTTTCTTGGGCTGGTATCTTCCTTCTACAAAATGCCTGAAACATATGTAATGATTCTGAGCTAGATACACTGGTACAGCTGCTGTAATGTGATGCCAACAAATCTATTTTGAACATTTTAAGCACGGGGATGTGCTTAGGAAAATTAATCTAAATCAAAATCATCTGAGAGTATATTTTAAAAAAAAATTTAAAAATCTGAACAAACAATTTTTTGCATGCTGAGAAGCGTACACATGTTTCATGAACAGAGTACAGATGGTCTCTTTGTTGTTGCAAAGCTTCACTGCAACGGGCAAAGTGACATGTCTCGTGGACCTTCAGTACAGAAATACTTTAATGCACTGTTATGAGTTGCCGGTGAAAATAATGTCAGACAGACAAGCTGGCAGGCAGCACATATTCATGAGCTAATAAAGCTTTTACTTCCATTGGGATTATGGTTCTCACAGAAATGAAAGCCTAATAAATTCACTGTCCCCTTTAAGCCTAATCTCTGTCTTCATCTGCTTTGGGAACAACAAAACCCATTATACAGATCACTGTTGTCGCTTTACATAGCCACACGCGCTGACCTTTGCAGTGCCAGTGTCTCGAGCCAGCTCAGACTGGCAAAGGAAGGAGGAGTGAAAGGCCGCTGCCAAACACATGGATGCACTCATACAACTGTTTAATGGATTTGACTGATCTGCTTTTCTCAGATAAAAAGCATTAGGTTGATTGATTTTGCTAGATATAAAAAAAAAAAATAAAGGAGAGAAGAAGAAAAAAGACGACAACGTTTGGGACTCTACGACCGCTGAATACTTTGTCCCGCTGCCTGTCAGGTGTTCTCTGTCCCCATCTGGTGCTTTGAATAATTTACAGGTGTGTGTGTTTCTATGTGGGGGGAGCAGGTCTGAGTTAGACTGCACCGTCTATGCTTAGATACACCTACACACGCACCTCAGGACTGTACACACTGATAACACAGCAATCGTGTTTGTTGTGTACCAGCAAAAAGATTTAAAGTGAGCCGACAGACAGATCCATCTACTCAGAGTACCTCACCTATAAATACATGCTTTTTTAACCCTTTCACACATAGTGGTCACTACAGTAGACAGCTATTCAAATGCTGTTTTCTTGTATCAGCCTTTCACAATGTCATTGTTGATGGTATACTTGCACATAAACCACTACATTGGACACTGATGTGTCACTCCATACCCTGCCACCCACTCCAAAGGTGATGTTGTCCACCTAAGTGGACAAGTAAAAAAAAAAAAAACTCTTTGAAAAGTACATGTTTAAAAAAAATGAAGTTCGAAAATCTTTTTTTCATGCCTAAAGATGAAAAAAAATACTTAAGAAAAAAAGCCTGATTGAGGTTGTCATAATTCATGCATAAATGGTTAAAACAAATCTTGCCTTGAGAGTAATAACTCACAAAAAGTTATGATAACTCAGGTAGGTAGCGATTAGTCTAACACCATACACAGCTAAGAAGGATTATGATGCAGCTTAAAGAAGACATTTTAAGATGATACAGGATGGCATGGTGTTCTGAGAGGAAGTGTGAATAAACAGCCGACAGCTTCTATCCTTGAACAGGAGCCTGGGTTGGTGATTTTAATGCAAGTGCTTGCAGTCACGTTGCACTTGTGTGCTGCTACATCTGTGCAGATCAGGCATGTTTTTCTTTCAGTAACAAAGACAAACAGCTTTGTCCAGATTCCTGAGTATAGGAATCCACTCCGGGCTTACCCCACCCCCAGACAAACTTTGCTCATCGAGCTCTCGGTCTGATAGAGGATTTGGAAATCTGAGGTTAAACACTAAAGCATTTAACGTCACTCAAACAGGCTTTGAAGCTGGTTTAACAGAAATCTGCTGCGTCAGCAGCTTCAGCTATGCGAACTGCATTCTTTACATCCCTACGGAAAGTTAATGCGTCTCACTAAACACAAGGAAGCTCGTATGACTGCAGTAAACCTGTGTGACAGTTTAACCTCACAAGGTGGTAATGTTTGAAAATTAAATGTGGAGCCAAGGGGGGTTATGTAAAAACATATTTGTGTAATTTCTGTCATCTTAAAGAAAGAAAACTTGATCACTTGCGACAGTAAGGCCCGACTCTTTAGAAAGTTCGGTGTAATTTTTTCTAGCCTGCAGTATTGTTACAAAGGTGTCAGATCGCTCACTAAATAGGTTAGAGAGATGGCATCGCCACACGCTATCTGGGTTTGTACCACGTCTGGGGCATTAAATGTGCAAGAGATGAATAAAGTAGTCACTTTTACATGGGTGCAATTCCAGAAGCATAACAATATGTTTGAGAATAGTAACCTATAATATAAGATAACCTCTTTAGTCTCTTTGCCAGTGAGACTTCATGTTTCCTTCCCTTTGAATCCTCTAGAGACTGGACCACATTACTGTCAGCTGCCTGATGTGGACACAAACTGTGCAACCATCTCACTAACAAAAAGAAAAATCCAACATTAGGAACTCTTTTTTTGGGTCTTTTACTCAATTATTTTTTTATTCCTTTAGAGACAATTTCACCACAGTGAAAGTTTTCTTGATGAAACGGGCACTAAAGCAGGACAATCAGCAGGCTACCCCAGTTACTTAAGCTCATTATATCACTCATAGAGTATGTATAAAGTGCTGTCCCTGTCCCTATGTGGTCTGAAGAAAAATACACATATATATATATATATATATATATATATATATATATATATATATATATATATATATATATATATATATATATATATATATATATATATATATATATATATATATATATATATATATATATATATATATATATATATATATATATATATATATATATATATATGCAGATTTCTCTGCCTGCTCGAAGAACTTTAGTGACAAATGGGGCATTATTCACTTGTCAAATATCCACAGTGAAGTTGCAGAAACACTCACTTGGAGCAGTTATCCTTCCTCGCTTTCTCTGCTGGTGCTGTCAGTAGCATACCACATTACAAGTTGCTTTAGAGTGCAGCACAGTAACAAAAGGAACAAAACTGTGTCACAAGGTGTACTGCTCAAATTTACAACATGAATATGGAAAATTAGAAACAAATGTATTAATTTGCTAAGCATAAAACACTAGAAATCATCAACTTGGATTCTCATTATCCTTTTTTTGCATGTTAGGTGAGCACAGCTGAGGCTTTGTCTTATATTTTATCTGCGAGTCCTGATGGAGAGCGGCATCGCCTTATTAGCGAGAGCGGCATGTTGTCTGTGTGAATGAGCAAAGTAGGCAGCGGAGGAAATTCTCTCTGGATTCATTACTACTAAACCACCTGGGCTTTCCCTGCAACAAACACGCTGCTCAACTAATGATGTCAAGAGGTCAAAGGAGGCCACTGTATGTATATACTGTATGCAATAACAGACTTCAAGGTCTCCGCTGAGTGAGGCAAATAATGGATTTAATAGTTAGCAGAGAACTACAGCTCTATATTATGCTTTCATTTTCTTTCTCCTGACATTTACAAAACAGGAGCACGGTGTCTCAGCTTAAAACCACTCACATTAAGTCACTGTTAAAGGTTATTTTATGGCATCTCTTCTGCACTACACTATCCAGTGCAGGAAGAACCAACCGTTAGGAGGGAAGGGCAAAATAAGCCCAAATTCAACACTACTGCTCATAAACTAATTACAATCATTTCTATTTTACTAAAAAAAAAAAATTCCAGTATTACCAGAATTCCCAATCTCTATAAGGCTATAGTAAAAATTAGATATTCATGAGACATACTATTTAACTCCTGTGCCTACTGTAACTCAGTACGGCAATATGGTATCCACAATTAGGCATACAACGTTTGATGCTCTGTGAGGCAATTATCCAAACATACATCAAGATATTTGTGCAACTGAAGAGGAGTAAAAGCTGCTGTTATGTTACTTGGTTTGTTTACTAGCATTAAAATCAGTTAATTACAGTAGCTCTCTTGCTTTAATACACAGTCCACCTTTGTCAGGGAAATCAGTTTAGTCCACCTATTCAATAGAAGTATCTTAATTGGATCCATGCTATCGACGATTGAGGATCTCAAGACAAAACACTGTTGTTAATATTTTGTCCCACTCCTTACATAGATCATGATCAGGCTCTGAGGGCCAAAACATTAAAACATTAGTAATCGGGTTTTTTCTCATTTTTGGAAATCGGAAAACAGCTGGAAAAATACTAAAATAATCTTTACATATTGCTATAATACAGGATACTTTCATTTTGTAGAAAACATTCAGTCTTAGGCACGACTGTGGTAAACTTTCATTTTACCAATGACCTTCATAATCAATGCCAGGTCTGGCATCATTGAGTGTCCCATGCAACACAGGCAGCAGGCCAGAATCAAACAAGCCACCACAGCAGGTCTCCCTCCACCACACTGAGGCGGCAGGACACAGACCCCAACGTAATGTGAGCGCTCCAAGGAAAAGGAAGTGAGGAAGTCTCCACAGAAGCACAGCATGGCAGCAGATGGCCTCCTAGGCTTCAACCATCTGGTGATGAGTCGTCCAATCCGCCATCAGCCTGTCCCCTTTCATTTACACATGATTCTTTAACAGTAAGACCTGCTGCTATTCCCCGACTGCACCTCTACAGCCATCCCCTCCAGCCTTCGGACACAGATGGAGAACATAACCTCAGATTAAGCTTACAGTCCACTCTCCTGTCAGGGCAGCCAAAGGACCCACTGCCACGTCACATGTCACAGAGCCTAATCAATGAGTGTTAAACCTTTATATGCCATTCTCTGGCCAGCCAGGAGATTATCATCTATCCCTGTGTTAGGCCTGCTCCCAGCATGGCTTACTTTAAATAGCAATATGCTGATTGCATTGCTGTCTGTGTGGCTGCCTATTCAGTAGGGGCTTTCAGGCAATCTAAGCTTTATGTTGGAATAATTCCAGAGATGCAGCCCTTAAGCTGCAAAACTGTACTTAGAAACAGAATTATCATTGCTTTCTTTCCCAGTGCTACCGTCTGAATTTCCTCCCCCTCTCCAATTCACCAGTCTTTAATTACATAGGCTTGATTTATTCTTTTTTAGGACATGCTGCACACATACAATGCTACAATTTGGACCAATATGTAACAGTATATACTCAATAAATCATGTGGAAATGGCATGGACAATAAAAAGTGTCTCAGGGTCAAGAGGGTATTGATAGATCATTTGCTCAAAGAAATATGGTAATAAAGGGACACGTAAAGATAGATATCGAGGGTGTTAATGTGTGTGTTGTCTGACTTATAGTTAATCTATAACTCCATTTAGGAGGCAGGAGCTTCAGGGACAAAGGCACCTAAATACCTACCCCACACACACACACACACACACACACACACACACACACACACACACACGACAAATGATCTACAGCTCCCTCCACCAAACACACAGACTTATTCTTATCTGTTGATTTGCTGCTTCGTGCAAAACACATTACATCATTAGCAGGTGTGCTCAGGTTGTAATATATAAACTGGAGAATTAGCAAAACATCTGCTAATTATTGGAAGGCGAACAAAAAAATTCCCCTTCCCTTTCTTTAATTTAGTCCAGTTACTTCAAGGTTTAAGATGTGATAGGCATTGTTTTTTGTGTCTTGTTTTACACAAACACACAAAAAAACCCGCAGATTCATCAGTAATCTCCATCATTCAGTTGCAGCCCTATAAACAAATGCACTTGCAGAAATGTAATGAGCAACATTGATTAAGGCATTTCTTAAGGAGAAAGTTTCTGGTTTCAGTTCTCACATTTGATTCGCTATTATTATTGGATATTTTCTTTGCCTTCTATGAGAGTAAATTTCATTAGTTGTGATTTGGACTCCTGGTCAGACAATCTAACACATTCACAACATGCTGATTCAATCACTGCTGTAATAGCTGCTGATTCAAATGCATCAAAGCAACAACACTGAATCAGAAGTGTAGGAGATTGGATTTATCAGCCTTCCATAGTTTTGATTTTTTTTTTACTGCTGATCAGGTATTGCGAAAAGGAATTTTAAGATTTTTTTTTTTTTTATACAAGCAACATTTGATTACCCCGAAACTAATTGGAATGACAAAGGCAGCCAATGTAGTTTCAAGGAAGTCCTGTGGGATGAAATTTCATAGAAGCCATTTGTTCCCTCCTTCTTAAAAAGGTATTTAGCTGACAAGTGACACCACTGCTTAGCACTGAGTGAAAGTAGAAAAGAAAAAGGGAACTTTTTCTGTGCCTGTGAGTAGGTGGGAACTCCTGCTTTGGCCTGGCTGCCATGCTTGTCACAGGTCCGCTGCATGGGTCAGTTTCATGACACAACACAGCTGAGTCCTTTGAAACCGGCTGGGTGAGTACACCAAACTGGCGAAAGGAAGTCAGGACTGTTGAACTGGTTTCTTACGCATTAAAATACTGAGGAAAAGCAAGCACTTTGGTATGGGGTGGTACTCATTACATAATTGAACATTTATGCAGCTAGTGATTCACGCCTCACATCATAGTTTCCATAAATCCAAGTTTTGTGTGTTACAAGTAGAAGAATTCCTAAAATAAATAAATGAATAAATAAATGATCTAGAATTAGGTTTAGGTCTGAAAAGTTTTCCCTTTTTTGTGTGAAATTAAATACATTCCAGCTGCTTGGAAAGCAAAGACAGGAATATATGTAGATGTGAAGAAAGAGGGAGAGATGGTGATTGCGTAACTGTGGCAGTGAGCCACAGAATCAACATTCACACCACAGTATGGAGGCAAAATACTGTACGGTACCATGTAAAACTACTGTGGGAGTACACGCCACTACCTCCAGTACTGTGGACAACACACATACGTACAAATACACACTCCCACAAGTACCACCATCTCTCCTCATTAGTGGGCAGTGTTGACTCTGACACCTCCATATGATAACCCTCTCCAAACCATATTCCTATCCTGAAGAAAAGGAAGAAGCAGAGCACTCAAGAATGAATCCTTTTGAAATTCTGCTCATAAATAAAACATAAATCCATAATTATAAATATGGCATCAACCCCCACTCCCCCACCACACACAAACGCACATACACACACATAACATCTGAATAGTCTCACTGACAGTCCACCAAGAGTCACCTCATTAATTTCCCCACATTGCAACACAATCTGGCAATAAAACAGAGGTGATCTTCTCACAACCTGGCGCTTGAGAACAGCGATATTTAGAATTAAATGTATTTGAGGGCTGACAGGTGAAACGGGCAGCTCTGGGGGCATATTTGCCGTCTTTTCGCCGCACAAACACATTTTTAGTCAGCGCAGGTGTCATGAGAGGCGCTCTGAAGGGCAGCGCTTTCTGGATTACTCACCCCATTGCCGCGGACTTGAGGAACAACTCCTTCTTTTTTTCTTTAATCTGAAGGTTATGTATTGGCTGGGTTGAGAGGAAAAATAATGTTTCAAAAGCGCAGTCCGTAGATGATTAGCGGTCCAAAGAGTTCATAACCCCGTGTGCCAGCTCCGAACAAGTCCTCTTGCCGCTGAGAGACAGCTGAGATATGAGAGAGAGAGAGAGAGCAGTTCTTCGCAAACTCGACTCACCGGGCTGTCAAGCTCATTCTCACAGAAGCCTGTTCAATTCAGGAAGTTTTTTCCTCCTCTCCTCCTTTGTTTTTCCTGTTCAGATGGGCGGGTGTGAATCCCACCTTGGCGTGGCTTCTCCCTCGCCGCCTTCAAACAATCGGCGGTGGTGAGTTAAGTTAATGTTTGCATTTCGCTGCTCTGCGCTGAGCTGAGCTGAGCTTCTTCCTCCACAACGGGGCTGTTTCATATCAACGGCAGCAGCAGCGACACGGGGTGGCTTCCACCTGCTTTCTCCTTTCAGCCACCCACTGTTTCCTAAACCTGTCATATCTGTGGTGGCGTCTGCGGTTTTAGATGGACTTTCAGGCCAGACTGGTGCTTCTTTTTTAGTCATAAACAAAAATAATAATAATTTTCAGTTAAACCCGACGGTTTTTTAAATAAAAAAATCTGATGCACTTACATGTTTCCATTCACTGTGCTGGCTTCCACCAGTTTGCCCTTTCTCACAAATTAAGCGGAATAACTGTTCAAGGAAACTTCGCTACACCACTTATTAGCATCTAATTGTGTCAATTAATAGCTCTTGAATCTTTTCATAATGATTGTTGGGCTTTTTTCTTCTATCCCGTTACTGCCAGGTAACATTCATTAATCTCTGGCAGGTGCGCGCGCTCCCAGAACCGTTAAAATTTGTAGAGGTTTGTTCCGGGGGGGAAGGATTTCAGCGATGTACAACACTGAAATTTCAGAAGTGGAAAGTGTCGCTAAAGCTAACGACGTACTTGTCACATTAAGGTATTTTTTAAAAGCCAGAGATGTAACTGTTTTTAATCTAGGTTTATCTTTCGTTGTTTATGTGTTGGATAACTACTATTACTGTCCAGAATAGTTATCTTATTGGGAACACGCGGTTTAGCAAGACCAAGAGGGAATATAAACACGACGCCGCGATAGCAGCTTTTCTGTGTTATTAAGTATTTCAATAATTTGTGTGCTCACAGAATGACCGAAACTGCGGAAACCCAGCAGAACTACGAGGAGATGTTCGCAGACAGGTTCTCCTCGGAGGATCAGGAGTACCAGGAGTATCTAAACCGTCCTGCAGACCGCCCTCCCATCGTGGAGGACTGGAGGGGTCGTGGGGGAGGAAACCAGAGGGGCAGAGATAACAGGTAGGGTTCCTTGTTGATTTCACTTTGTCATTGCGAAACTGCTAACGATTGAGAGAAGTGATAATGATAGGAACACCGCTGTAATGTAGCTGATAAGCGTTA
Source organism: Oreochromis niloticus (assembly GCF_001858045.2). Taxonomy (NCBI): domain Eukaryota; kingdom Metazoa; phylum Chordata; class Actinopteri; order Cichliformes; family Cichlidae; genus Oreochromis; species Oreochromis niloticus. Next base: position 13,750,466 of record NC_031965.2, read on the forward strand.
GAAAATATTAAGGAGAATTCCCCTAACCATCGTGTAGCTGGGATATCAGTAAGGAATGAGAGATTTTGTTTAGGTGCTCTGAACTAGTAAAAAAGAATGCAAAATACTTATCATTAAGTAAGGCAGTTTTCCACTGAAAAATGACAGCAAGATAGTCAGAGGGGTGAAACTATCCTTAAAGATCAGTATTCCACTATGCCATTGATCTGGACAGTGTACTATGAAGTACGTTCGAGATACCGCTGATATATTTTGAAAGGCATGGCACTGGCAGCATCTACCCAGTCGCAAGCCCCCCCAACCAACCACACATGACTCCAATGATCTGTGTGACTTTGAACCAACACAGACACATCTATTCTGCCCTTCACCCAGGACCAGTTTGCCACTTGGAGCAAATTACTTGAGACAGCACACAAACTCCTCCCCTGTTATAAGGTGGCGATTTGTGGAGTGGTGGAAAAGAGCTTCCTCCATCCTGAGAGAGAGGATGAAAGCTCGGTCATTCAGGTGGTGCTCAGAATAAAGCAGCTACTTTCACACATATCAAAAGGAGCCAGTTTTGGTGATTCAACCATCTGACTAGTTTCCCTCCCAGATGAGGTGTTTAGAGCATGTCCTACAGAGGAGTTATCAGGGCCAACCCAGGACAAGTAATTTCTTTAGTCATTTCTAAGACTTTGTCTCTCAGCTGGCTTGGGAACACCTCGGTGTCGCAGCACAAGGGCTGGAGGAGGTGACTAAAAAAGGGAGGTCTGGGCATATCTGTTTAAACTCCTCCAGGAACCACGAAAGAATGCTGATGAAAATGAGGACTGTGTAAGTTGTAAGTCTGCTGTAACAAAGACATCTGATGGATTACAATTGTTATGCAATGAAATTAATGTAGTGTCTGTAAGATGGTTTTAGTTTTGTTTGTAATTCAGATGCAAGCTTTGTCTGTGAGCAAATTTGATGTAAGGTTCATAAATGTGTTGTGTGACCCCATTAATAATTGTGTAATGAAATTCTCCAATATTTGCAGAAAATGGCACAAAAAAATTCAAGGAATAAGGCTAGATCTCAAAATCTGTGTTTGTTATGCTCTTAAGAAAACTTGGACCCAATACAGTCTGCCCACAGAGGTCAGAGGGATCTTCCAGGAATGTTGACGCTATTTTCCAGAGAACTGATTAATCCATAGGTGGTAATTTTGGACCTGTTAATATCTAATCTGGAGCATAGCCTGCAGGTTAGGTTGGCAGAATAAGTTGCCATGGTGATGTACCCCAGTAAGCAGTGAACTGCCTTCATAAAACTGAAATCCCAGCATTAACACTGAAGTTTCTGGAGGAGTTTCCTGGTATTTTACCCTCTTGTAAATGAGAAATCTATTTTTAAATTGTGATGAGAGATTAGAGAAACCCAGTGAGCACGACTCACAATACCATAGTAGTTTATAAGGACAACTTAAGCTAATGTCTATCAATCACTGCCTGTTGTTTGTTAATTTTATGTCATCATCAAGGTACCATGACCGTGGTCACAGAGGACGTGGATGGGGAGGAGACCGCGGTTGGAGACGAGATGATCGTGGACAGCAACATTGGCGAGACAGAGACCGAGACAGAGAGCGAGACCGAGACAGAGAGCGAGACCGAGACAGAGAGCGAGACCGAGACAGGCACTGGGGTCATGGAAGTGGGTCTTATTCAGGTCGGCCAAGCTCCAACCAGGGATACAACTTCTCCCATCAGAGACCACATCATGATCGCTGTTGATCTCTCAGGTGTTCCAAGCGTTTAAAGTATTTGTAATCTTTCAGCTCACATTGTAGTACTATATGCAGGAGTGTGCAACTAATGTTTCTTCCAGTGATTCAAGATGCATATATAAGCCAGGATGAGCAATGTATAAACTAAAAAGTCTTTTGTGTTTATCATTTTATTTTTGATGCACTGATTTTTACTCTCCAAATTAAAATTCCTGGCAGGTAAATGGGACTGTGTAAAGCTGCTGCTTTTCTTTTGGATTTCCACTTAGCTTTTTTCTTTTTTTCCCCTCCTTCGTCATACCTAACCACAGTAATGTTTTCCCATGTTATTTCACACTGCTCAGCTCTGTTGTCATATTTGGATATCTTAACAGGAGATAGCTTTGCAGTGGAGCTCACACTGCAAATGACTGTTTCTCTCGGGTTTGTGGGCTGCTGTATAATTTCATTAGCACATTATTGCTCTGAAATTTCACAGGAGCATTGTTTTGTTTATTTTCTGCTACTGTTTTATATGCTTTGGTATAAAATTGTGTGGTACAGTGTTGTAACAAACACTAAACCTGAATTTGTGGACAAAACGGCATCAGTTTTCTGTGTCAGAATGTTATGCAAGGACATGTAGACATAAGAACTAATCTGCTGTCAATAAACTTGTACCATTTTTCTTTAAATAAGATATTTCTGGGTTTTGTTTTGTTTTTTTTAGTTATATAGTTTTTTTTTTTTTGTTTTGTTTTTTTTTTTAATTCTTTCTTTCATTTAGTCTCACTAAGCTGATTCAAGTTGTAGCACCAAAGGATCACTGTCCTTGTATTACATAGCATATAAATAGTAGTTTTGTATGATGTGTGTATACACACACACACACACACACACACACACACACACACACACACACACACACACACACACACACACACACCTCTCCTACTGGTCTACCGTTTGGGTTTTTTTTTTTTTTTTGTTTGTTTTTTTTTTAAATTAAAAATTATGCAGTTTAATGTCTCCTTGCATTCTGAAATGAAAGCATAGTACAAATAAGCAACTGAAGATTAAAAAAAAAAATAATGGAATCAACTTAGACCTAAATGTATTTTAAACTTTTGACTCATCAAAGTAGCCACCTTTGACAGATATAACAGCTGAACACACCCGTGGCATTCTTTCTACAACAGAAATCAAATATTCTTCAGAAAGTTCTTCCCATATCTTTTGCAGACGTTCCCATAAATGTGTGGCACTTATAGGTTGCTTTGCTTTCGCTCTTCTGTCCAGTTCATCCCAAACCAGCTCAATGGGGTTTAAGTCTGGAGACTGTACTGGTCACAGTCGCAGAATGCTGTGGTAGCCGTTTTGGTTCTCAATCTCTACAAGTGACTGACCCTAGATCCAGAAAAACAGCCTCAGACCATCACACTTCCTCCATATTTGACAGTTGATGTCAAACACTTTTATTTTTCAGTTTTGGGTGACCTTTTCTTTAACCTCTGGGAGTTCACCACTTACCTTTGTACCATTTCAAGCTATTCACTGGACTTGAATGACTTGAATTGCAATAAATAACTGGAAAAATTGGGGTGTTCTAAAACTTTTGACCAGTAGTGTACATTCACCAGACACTTTATTATGGTTGTGTGTAAAAATCACAGTAGATCAGCACTTTCTGAAATACTCACGCCAGCCCCATTGTGATGCTTATTTTGAACTTCAGCAGATTATCTTGACCGTGCCTAAATGCACTGATGAGTGTTTTTATAGAGCAATAAAATCTTTTTATCAGTTCTGAAACAAATGAGCACTAAACACTAAATAAGCTGAACCTTACTGCAAAATTCATCAATAAGTGGTCCAGGCTTATATCTTTATTGTATTCCAACACATTTCAGAATAAACCAATCAGTATTTTCCAGGTATTTTGATTTTGGGACTACGCTGCTATTGAGTTGGCTTTATTTTTGATTTACATTTTGATTGGCTGCGACAAATACTGAATCTTAGCTCAGATAAAAGCTCTCCTGAAATTTCCTTAACTCTTCTTCAAATGGATCAACAAATTCTCTCATAGAAGTTATAATTATGAATGCTTCACCCCACAGGCTCAGAAACTCTTCACCAGATTTAATGTCGGAGTACTGGATGACACATTAAACCAGATGGCCTGAACAACTGTGGAGGGGGGGAAAAGCAGCATTCATAGCTCAGAAGAAGCTAAACACCAATAGTTCATATTGTGAAAGAGCATCTAAAATATTAATGTGCATTATTAATGCATTCTTGCTACATGCATCATTGGCTATGGCGTATGTAGCTCATTGCCTAAAGATGTCAGCACTTGTGTTTCCCAGTGCATTCACTGCAGATCCCAGTTCAGGGACAAAGAGCAACTTTGGACACATTAGCCGTCTATCCAGCGAAGCAGCAAGCAAACCGCCGCACTGTTTCATCGCTGCCTAGATGCAGTTCTGTGCTTTCTATTTATGGACCTGGTAAAGACAGGGTTAACAGTTCATTTGGACTTCAGCAGTGCAATCAGCTGTGATGATAAGCGAGGGAGGGAGGAAGGAGGTTAGGCCGTAAGTGCGTGGGGGATGTGCTGAAACTGGCACACTGGAGAACGCTGCCATCACCACTGTAATCAGTTTAGATTAGAGAGTTGTCACCCGAGACTGCTGTGTCTTCACAGCACAGCGATGTCTTGTGCAGAGTAGTTCAGTAAGTAAAGTAGGGGTTTATTTGCAGAGAAATATCTAAAAATTCTAGACTTGTGTTTACGTGGCACGGGGAAGGAGTGTAGATATTCCCATCTTTCACGGTCAGTTCACTGTCTTTGTTATCAGTGCTTTGGCAAATCATAAAAGTATAATCTGAGGAGAGTTTACATATTAGGGTCAACAGATTTATATGCAATATTATAAACAGAAACCCAACACATCACCACCCAGCAAGCACTTGGGAAACAGTGGGCAGTAAGAAACTTCAGTCATAACTAAATTCAGGCTGGGCGGCCGGCTGTCTTGACCATTTGGGGTGAGCGGAGAGAGAAAGGATGGGCGCTGAAAAACAATAAACACTGAGCAGATTGGTGGTGCCAGTAAACAAAAGATCAGGAACACAGCTCCAGAGCCAGACGCACGGGCTCTGGAAAGAGAGAGGACAATGCAAAAACTATCCAAAACTGTCTAAGGTTAATGACCTGCAATAGTTGTGAATAAAATGAATTTACACTGAACGAGAAGAGAGCAAAGCCGAGCTGACAGGTGCACTGTGGGAGGTCCCACAAAAGAAGGGCCTATAGCATCATAAAGAAAGGATTTTTCAGGTTTTCATTAAAAAGGAAACTTTTGAGCCTACTCTTGAAAAAACAGGTGGTGTATGTCTTCTGAACTCAAACTGGGAACTGATTCCTCGGGAGAAGAGCCTGATAGCTGAAGGATCTGCCTCCCAGTCTACTGGAAACCAACAAGTCAAGTGCTGTGCTGAGACAACAGAGTACTCTAAAATTTTATGATAGTGATTAGTCATTAAGAGCTTTATACAGTATTTTATGTTCCAGTCAGTGAAGGTAAACTACTGTGGAAAAGGTTTAAGCCACCCCTCATTTCTTTATATTCTACTAGAAAATTATAGAAAATTAGGATACATGCAATCATACATGAAAACACAGTATATATGACAAAAACGTTATATTGAATTAGATGCAATATTATAAAGAGAAACCCACCCACATCACCACTCAGCAAACACTTGGCAAACAGTGGGCAGTATGAAACTTCAGGCAAAACTAAATTCAGGCAGCAGCCGGCTCCCTTGACCATTTGGGAAGGTCGAAACAGAGTTTTTACAGTTTCAATAATCTTGAAAGAGTGTTAAAGCATGGGTGTCAAACATAAGGCCCAGTTGCCAGAATCGGTCCTCCAGAGACTCCAATTTGGCCCACTGTACAGCTTTGAAAATGAAAGGAGCATACAACACATATAGCTCATTAATTGATGTACTTTTTAAACTGGTACTACTGAAGTTTACTATGGTCACAGTGAACAAACATTTCCCAATGTGTCAAGTTATTACAAGAGTAAGCTAAAGTCATATTTCTTATGGTTTTCCCCCGCTAATAGCATGACTCTGTGGATGGCATTGTTGGCAAAGACTCTTTAAGGACCCATACAGTGTTGTTCACTCTGTCATCAGTCTCGTAGGATATAGAGGATATATCCTACAGAATTTGGTGTTTTCCCCTGACCTTTCCTTCTCTAGCACTAATGATAGTTTTTGCTTTTGATGGATTGTCAAAAAAAGTGGGTCTTCGTGCTCGAATCCTGCTTTGAATATGTTTAGCTTACATAGTACAGAATTTGGTGCTGATATTAACACATCACATCAGAAGGACTGCCTGTCAGATTGAGATGAACTGACATCCCCTTTGAAATCCTCAGAAACTAGACTCTACATAAAGTTCACACAGCTAGAAAGATTAATCCAAAGGTCAGCATGTTAATCCGGTCCTTTGTGTGACACAGAGTGTTGACTGTACTGTCCCTTAGCCTACACATTCATTGCACTCATCTCTAAATGCAGCATAAAGCATTTGGTTAAGCAGTTTTTGCCACATTAAGAAAATAAATGTGCTGCTCACTGTTATTTCTTTGACTACCAGGTGGCGACCTTTTGAATCCCCCTAAAATCAATCCCGTCACATTTTAATTCCAATTAATACCCTGGTAATGCATGATGAGACTTGGAGATGTAAGAAAAGGAAAACAATAGAGAGAGCCACAGAGAGGGACCAAGAAGAGTATGCCCTCGGTGTGGTCTGCCGGGCTGTCAGGCTTCATGTGGCCTGTTTGTGACGATGCAATGTGACAGCAATGGAGACAGTGCGCTGGGGGCCATGTCCTTGATGATGAACTCATCCACTACAATCATCACTCTGCCCCCCCTCCTCTTGGAAGAGCATACACACATACGCTTGTGCGCACAATACACTACAGCCTCCCCGGAAACACACACAAACACGCAGGATCCCCCAGCCCCCGGAGCACTCGACGACCTACATCTGGTGTTGGAGAGTGCAGGGGCTAAGGTTGGTCTGGGCCAGCCAGCCCCCAGCAGACAGTGCAGAGTGTTCGTGTAGAGAGTGGCGTGTGTAAATGGCAAAGCGCTCGTGCTCTGCCCTTTTTTTGTCGAAATGAATGCCTCCAGCCTTCAAACAATGCTTTACACAAGTGTACCTTGTGCGCACGAGCACACGTGCAGCCAGCAGCCACGTGATCATATATGCACTTAATTAACAATTAAGAATAGGTCGCACAAAGTGAGGTTTGAATGCACCCTAGTCCTTTGCTCATCCGAATGCACACTCTGTAACTTAATGATGCAGCTGCCCAGGTCATCCATGTGAAGACAGTGGACTGTGGTGCAGAGGAGTGCTTGTTAGTCTGATTATATCAGGTGGTATTCTAGTGGGACACATACACAGCTCTAGGAATGCTTGGTGGAAGAAGCATTCAGACCTGATCCTTTACTAACTAACTGTGCTGCTGTTTTATTGTCTTTTATTTCACCTGGTGAGAGATGTATTCAGTGGTGGATCTGAAACATAACAAGAAGCAGCTTTGGTGCCACTTTTTGCAAGCAACTATAAGCCAAAAAGCTTTCTCATGAATTAAAAGCTGGCTCAGTTATTAACAAATTCAGCATACGGTATGTAGTAGAAAGGCCAACTTGTAAATTCTCATGTTATAAATAAAATGCAGGTGATGAAAATTCAATGTATTTCTTCTACCATGGGAATACAGGCAGAAATGGCTTTCCTCTTGTTACCAAAGATGGCTCCATCTTCCAAAACCTTAGATGCTCCACTCAGTCCATCTGTGTCTCCATCATGCAAACCAGGGATTGGCCGAGGGACAGGCTGACACACAGAACTACACCGAAAGCCTTTTCAATGCAGTAAGGATGCTGGTTTGTGAGTGATGTTTATCAAAAATGCAACATCTGAGCCATCTGTTTTTCTTTTCTCATTCGGGGTAAGGACATTCTCAGATTCAGCAGTGTGTGAAATGGGAACGATTTTCCCTCATTCTTCAACCTGCTCTGTGCTTACTGCCGGCTAGGCTGCAATTAGACTTCAGGATGACAACCATCAGCGTCCTACAGAGCAGCACATCGAACCACTGCTGAAAATTTACATTGTTGAATATTAATAAAAGTCACATTCAAGAGGGAAAGGTGCAGGTTTTCTGTGAATAGAGAAAACGTCCCTTTGTTTGAAACAAGTCGCCCAAACAGGTAAATGTAAGAAATTTGCCTTTGTTTATCCTTTTCCTGATTGATTGTTAATGAAATGCTGATAAAATGAGTCAAAATTTTAAAAGTGCATGGTAGAAATGCACAGTTATAAATAAATAAATATGGATTTATTTTATTGAGCTACTTCAGTCTCTGATTCTTGGTGTTGTGCATGCTGCTGCACTCCATCATTTAGCTCCTTAATTAAAAGGGTGCCATCTTTATTCTTATGAGTGACACTCTTAATTTTCCTCCACTGTTGAATATGCAAAGGGAAAAAACTTAACATAAAACTTCAAGAAAAATCTGACAAACGCCTGCTTATGCTATGATGCAGTCGACAAGTCTGAAATGTAGACATGAATGGTGGAGATGCCAGAATGAATTTGTGAAATTGAGAGTTTTGTGTACATTTTTTGCTTTCAGTAGTTACTGTTGGAACTAACTGATTTTTTTTTAGCACCACAAGTGAAGGCACATGCCTATGACAGTTTTTTTTTCTTCCACTTTCATTGATAAGTCAAACATTTGGGTTAATAGCTCCAAAATTTGTAAGGTACCCTCTAAATGATATAAATTAAAGTTACGGTTTGGGTTGGTCTGGGACTTACAAACTCGAATTGCTGAGAAAAAAAATCTGCAAAAATAAATAAAATGGTTTTTAAAAAGTTAAATTTTGAGATAATAACCAAAAATATTTGAATTACAAATAGCAAAAATTTTTTTTTATCTATTTCTGTTAAGTTAAAAAAAAAAAACACCCCCTATAATGTAAATTTAAAAATAAATGAAATGTTGATTTCAGTTTTTATAACAGTTTTTATATAAAAAATTATAAACTGGGCTGTGTGTCATTTAGTTTTCTCCTTTCCTCTTCAGCATCCGTCTATCAGGAGTGCACAGCCTGATTGCTCTACTGTCACTCTAATCACACAGCCATGTATTCTCCATCAAATTCAGACTTCTTTAAAACTTGCACTGCATACAGTATAATAGAATATGAAGTGAGAGGCATCGCAGTTTAGCAGAATCAGTTCAGTGATGCTCACCATGCAGTCATATACATGTATATATATATATATCTGATAATTAATTATCCAACTGTCTCACAACACTGGAATACAGATTACATAACTCCCACCAGCTGGACAAGTAGGTGAACACAAACACACACACACTCACACACTATCCATCCTGCCTGCAGGTTAAGTCGTGATGGACACACAAACACACACACACACACACACACACACACATACACAGAAAGCTGCATCTTGTACCAGAACACGGTACATTCAGTGTACCTTCACTGAGGATGTGTCATCCCGTTTGACGATATTTAAATAAATGTAGGTGCTAAGATGCAGTACACTGACAAACAAGGATAGGCTGCACACACAATAAAGCTAAAATCCAGGATGAGTGACTGAGTGGGGAACTGGACTGACCCAGGTAACATTTTAGGATCAGCATCTAAATGTAGCCTTAAAAATGACTTCGTGTGGTTTCAGGTAATCAACACAATCGTCAAGACGCAATAGGAGTAAACAAATCGCTGAACTGAATTTCCTGCAGGGAAATCCAAAAAGATCCTGGGGAGTATTGCCACAAATGTGAAAACAAAGGTGTGTAAAACCTTTTGTATTTTGTGTGTAGAGAAAGCTGCGTGAAGTCTGTGAAATTGGCTCAACTGATGGAGTCTAAAAATTGCCTGGTGTAACACTTATCACACTCAGCTTTTGACCAAAAGAAAAACACAATATTTCAGGTTTGCCTGAATCACTTCTAACGCTGATCTGATTTTTGCTGTTGCTTCTTTGCGTCTTCAGATAAAAAGGGAGCGCGTGCATCCTTTTGGTGTGTTGCATTACCACATATACATCCTGGTACATCATGTAAATGATTTTTATAGTGCGTATAGCAAGTATACCAAGAACACAAATACACACTGTAACCGCAGACACATCATACACATATGATACATGTCTTTGGCAAACACGAAAATGTGTTTTCATAAAAATGCTAAAAACCAGAAAAGAGAGTAAAGACCTTGCTTCACTTCACTTCCTTCACAACAGAAGAACCACATGCAGGTAATACAACCTGTTCATATGTCAGCATCATTTATGTGAGAGTTTTGCTGCACAACATTTTTGCAGCCACACTAATTAGAGGAACCATTTTTAGGCAGAGTACTAAAAGTGGGGGTCTTGATTATAAGCGTGCTTCAGCACCACATAAACCATTTAGTCCTGTACAGTCATGTGTCACTTGTTGTCAAAAAACAGCAGAGGGAAAAATCCCCTCCTGTCATCAGTGTTCATGTTCAGGCTCACGCCGTGAAAGACGGCCCATTCATCTGCCATCTAACCAGCCTCACACCACCCACACACCTAGAAAGACAAGCGCACACATCAGAGAAACCACAAATCCCTGTCATGGATTTGTAATCTAATAAGTGCAAGAAATTATCCTTGTGACTGAGTTATTCCCAATAAGCTCCACATTTGCCTGTTTGTGTCGGTGGCAGACGTAACAGGAAGCCTTTATTAAGTTCTTCGAAGACTTTAAAACATTTTTTTAACAAAGTACAGGTAAAAATTAGAAGACTGGTAGTACTGTGGACTACTTGTCCTCCTGGTTCTTGAGTGTTTTGTGTCGTGGGTGGTGAAAAAGAAAAAAAAAAGCTGCCTCAAACTGATTTTCTTGGTTCTTTCTCTTATGAGGGCCGTCTAAGTGGGCAGGCAGCAGGAGAAGCTCTCAGGTCCCGGTGACTCACCTGACAGCCTTCGTGGATCACTCTCCTCGTCAAAGCCCACTCACAGCCGTCTAAAGTGGCCTTGTTTGCACCGCCTGTTTCAGATGAATGTGCAGATTATGCAATTTAAGAGCACTTCATCTTTTGAGCTGTAGACGCAGCTTTCAGAGGACAGCCTTCTTCTTTTCACTGGCAGAGTAAGAACAGAACAGAGCACATCCAGCAAAGAATAATTGGGCATTATTGAGATGTGCGTCAGGATTAAGGACGACACTGTAACCACGGCGCCGATTGCTTCCCTTGATCGTCTCACAACCCCCTCCTCTAATCTGTTTTGTAGTATCTGAATGCATGTAGAGGATCTGGCATCACCTAGTGACACAAAGAGGAATGATATAAACTGTACATAAATATTTACCACAGTGTTTGAAACAGGACAAAAAAAAAAAAAAAAAATCAGACTTTTTAAGCCATATTAAAAAAAAAATCCCATTTATTTCTCCATAAAACTGGAACGTTTATTTTGTTGTTGCTGTTTTTTTTTCCTTCTTTTTTTTTTCTTTCATTGTAACTCTAAGCAAACATGAAGTCATAAATAACAGCATGTACCACTGGCAAAGTTACACAACATACACACACGGAGCGTGATTACAAGGCCAAAACAAAGTACTTGAACAGACACATGTTGAATACATGATAAACAGTGCACAATAAAAAAAATAAACAAATGTAAATATTGTACTTAGGATAAATGCATCAGCAAAACAGATTGTAGCCGTCTGCAGTCTGACGTGTAGCTCAGATTCACATGTTAACACACAGACAGCTCTCAGGCCTGTCTCCAGGGATGTGTCTGTATTTAGATCATTCATAGCCGATGATACACTTTATCCCCCGAAAAGCTTTTCTTTTTTTTGACAACAGAGCTGTGATTTTTCCACAACTCAGGCTGTTTCCACATTGCTGATCATGCCTGTACACCAACATTGTATAGACAAATACCCACATACAGCACAGGTGCACACACCCACCCACACACACACACCCACCCACCCACACACACACACACTCCTTATTCCATGGGCTCGTGAGGCACTAAGTACAGTCCAGTCTTCCCAGCAGTCTGAGGTCTCCTTGTTTCAGTGTACCTGAATGACACTGCAGCGAGTTCAGCTGTAGTAGATGATTTCTGGTATCTGCCCGTCCTCCACGGATGTGCCGTTGTTATTTCCAGGTGAGCTAAAAAAGAAAAACGTTGTCTTGGCCCCCGATGCCAATTCCTGGGTCACTTTCTTTAACCCTTTAGTGCCGTAATGCGAATCGGGGCCCTGAGTTATAAAATTAAAAAGACAGACGTTAAATTGAGCTAATGTTCAATCATTCCTTCAATTCAGTTTTCAAATACAGCGACCTCGGACTGACCTTTAAGGTGGCGCACGCAGTGTAGCTGACGTTGGGTAGAATTTCCACAGGCTCTTTGAACATCACTCGGAACGTGTTTGCTGTGCCATCACAGCTGAAACCTGTCTCGTTCTGTCCCAGTGTGATGCGTTTGTCGCTCTCTATGATCTACGGAGGAACAGGAGAAGGTCTTCACTGAAGGTACAACAACAAAATCAACTTTTTACACAGCTGGCAGTATCAGTGTCACATCTGTTTACTGGTGGATTTCTGTAGCTATAACAAATGTGGAAGACCCCTGAACTAAACTGTTACACAGCACATATTCAACTATGTCTCTTCTTACTGGGGACTAAAGTTAACAGGCACAGAGACCAGCCTGTGACCGCTAAACTGCTGAATTCAGTCGTCGATCGTTTAGGCCTGTGTGACTGGGGCTTCAGTTTAGTTTAGATGAGCAGCAGCGATAGGAGGGATCACATGCATAAAGGGCCCCTGGCTATACTTTGAACTGCAGGGATGATGCAAATCTTGGACCTTTACATCACAGATTCTAATCAGAACATCTACCAAGCACTGTAAGATCCTGGGCTGTTCACTGGTGTGCAGAAGCTTCTGTTAGTTTTTAACAAATGCAGGGAACTGAACGAGTCAGCTGGCATTTGATGGCACATTTTTAGTAAAATAACTGAAAGGCAAACACGTGTCAGGGCTTGGTGTTTGACAGAGATAAAAGGTCAGCTACTGAACACTGGCTTTTAGCAATCGCACATAGATACGTGATCAGTATCTTCAGCCATGTTTTATTTTAAAGCTTTTGTTCAAGCAGGAAACAGAGAAAACCGTCATATAAAGAGGAATTATAAAATACACAATAAAAGAGAGTGAGTTTACCATAAAGCAGATCTAGACAGCACACCCTTTTTTGGTATCTTTATTGCATATTTTGGAAAGGATATTACTACTGGTTTCTGTGTTCAGATTTCTAATTTTCCTACTTACCAGTATTTTTTTTTAACATTATTTCTGCTTTTTTCATAAATGCAATGTTTTTACTTTTATTGCCAATGTGTGAGCGGACTGTAACGTTACTTAAAAAATAAGATCTTTTCCAGCTCTGGGTTACCTCCAGCAGCCTGTGCAGTAACCTTAATGTGAGGGACTGAGATGAGTTGTCCGCTCCTTAACGTCTTGCCTTTGTCTCTTTCTTCCATTCCTCTACAGCACCAACACTGAGCAATACTAGCTAAATTTAGATTGGAAATGGAGTCCACTAATTTCTAATGTATGCTTTCCTTCTTGCTAATGGTACTGCTAGCAAAATCTGATGTGACTAGAAACACTAGCTGGCTAGATTGACTCTACAGCTAAGAGGATTAATAACAGTAACTAATTTATTATGTGTGTATAATATAAAACGATGCTGACTTTAGCCTGTAATTATAGAATAAAAGCTCTGATGCATAAATAACAGGAATAAATAACAGGAACACCCAAGAGCAATGTCAGGGTTCAGTTAGCTAACTATAAGTATTACATTGGCATAGAGAACTGAGGCATACAGATTATACACTGGTGTCTCACTTGCTTTTACACTGAAGAACATTATTCTGAAATTGTCCCACAATTTGTAGATTTGCAGTTTTTTGCAGAAAGGTGAAACCCCTGCCTCTCGTGTTACTGAACTCTTTCTTTTCAATTCTTTTTTCCCTTGTCCCAATTTTTTTGAGGCACGTTGCTGCCCACAAATTCAGAAGGAGCTGATGTTTTTCCATTCAGTGGTAAAATGTCTTATTTTAAATGTGTGACATGTTTTCTGTGAATAAATTATGTGTTTATAAGATTTGCAAATCGCTGAACTCTGTTTTTGTATACATTTCACTCTCCATCCCAACTTTTTTGGACATGACACACAGTAAACAAAGCTGCAGGACAGTCTTATGTATATCTAATCACACTCACTTCTACTAAAAAGTTATAAACCCACTGATCAGCAGTATAAGTATTTTTTCTTGAACCTCATTATGTCTCCGTGCCAGAAGTTACCTGTATGTTGACCTGATAGTCAGTGGGTCCATGTATGGAACCATATAAGCCAAAGCCCACTATGGATATTCTTCTGTTAACATTGAATCTGTAGAGATAGAGAGAGGGAGAGATGGAAAGAAAATTAGAAAAATCAATTGTTAATATATATTTATTTTTTTTAATTAAAAACCATCAACCCTCCGCTCACCTGATCCTGTCGCTGGTACCACTGTACCCCCATCGACTCTCAACCTGCTGGAATCTATTAATGCTGCACTCCTCCCCCCTGAGGCAGCAGCGAGGCCTGTCGATGTAGTCGACCCGCGGTTTGGGGTTTACTGTAAAGTGTAAAAACAGATTTACCACCTCCCGATCGAACAATATTCCAGACTGGGCAGGCCCTGTTGCACAAGAAAGAATATCAAACTGGTTTCTGTGGTTTGAGGTGTACATCAGGAACATGATGGTTATGCTTAGTGATGGCTGAAATCGAAGAGTTTTGCAAACATCGCAGCATTGCAAATAAACTCATATTTCTGTGATCCACTTACCGGCAGCAAACTCCTCAACAGTCATGAGCGGGAAGCGGATGAGCGGGAGGGCTTTCCCCAGAACCTTCTGTTTGTTCTCCGCGGTCAGAGGAAGCTGTTGCCTGTAACACTCGGCCTCCGCCCAGCGGACCACCGCTCCAAACAGACGGTTCTCCCTGATGCTTAGTGTGTCTCTTTCAAGCACCGCGCAAAGAGTGTCTACACATGTAAATACACAAAAGTCTTAATATTTAGCAACTCACATGCAAACCGTGTACAAGAAAACACCTGATCATGAACGCTCACATACCAAGGTCAATATCTGTAAATCCCTCTGCATTTATTGCATCTGCGGTGCTTTTGTCGATGGTGTCTAAGCAGAGACTGGCGAGCTGAGGCTCATCAAATAACCTGGCCTGTAACGAGACCACAAAAGTATCCGTGTAAGTGTCGATTCTGGTCATTTATCTTGAACGCACCAAAGGAGGGTATTGAATTTACCCCAAACACGTTAGAACAAGCAAAAACAAAATTGAAAGTTTAATGCAAACACTAAAACAATCTGAGTTGGGTTGAACCTCATAATGTTAATAAATAAATCTGGCAAACCACCACTGCTAATAAAGAAAACACTGCTCAAAATATGGCTGCTTTAGCTGATTTACAGTATTGTTTATAGTTTTGTTCTAGGTGTTGCTGAGACTTTTTCTACCCCCCAATCAGATTCAGTAGCAGCCTGAGGGCACAGCAGCCAGCCACAGAACAGAATGCTGAACCCAAACAAACGGCAGCATAAACCAAAAATAGAACAGCTAATATCGTAAAAGTCCAGCCATCGATGGCTGGGAGGTGGTCTGGTGCTGACACACACACACACACACTTTAAAAAAAATACAGTTTATCTCTAACTGTAAGAGCTGCTGTTGAACAGATGGTAAGGGCAATGCCAGATTTTCATTTGATTTTTTTTTAACATATTGCCTGGAAAATCTATTAAAAAAACAAAACACAGCTGATATTAAAACCCTATTCATGCCCACCATTAAAGAAATCTGACTCTTTGTAGACGACATAACTCTGACTATTCATATCTAGTGCCATCGAGGAAAGATAATTCAAAACCAAGCAAGTTAACTATGCAGAATTAAAAAGAATATTTCAACATTAAAAATTTGACAAACCAAAAGTACAATCCAGGCCATCTGGATCTCTCGGTTTTAGCGTAAAGGATGCACTATAGTTGAGGAGGGTGAAAGTAACCTGAGTGAGAAGCATAAATGCGTTGTCAGCTCTGAGGTGTTTGGTGAGGAACTCCACGCAGTGCCCCTCCAGAGCAGGGACTGCATACTTCTTAGCAGTGTACAGAGTCGTCATCACCGTCTCTGGACCAATGTGGACCTCGTCAGAATAGAGGAACCTGTAGAGAGGAAACAGGCACCAGAACGAAGGGAACAATTACATTTTCATAGTTATTCTACGTAAATTCTGAAAATTTGTAGGCCATGCTAAGTTGTAGGTGTCTCAACATTTTGAGTTATTAAATAAACCTCTGTATAATTTACGGCTCTGGTGGTACCTTTCCAGATGTGCAAATTGCCAATTCCATAGTAAATAAGGCACACCCAAACCATCAGTGATGCTGGCTTTTTAGCTTAACTAAACTGAAGGGTTTGATTTTGAGATAATAACCCCAAATTTTGATTTAGCTGTGCCTGAGTTGTTTTTTTTTCTAATGGCAGGAACAAGTTCATACAAACCTCACTACTCATTTGGCATAAACTGAAATCATCCTCTAGCTAATCACAACAGTTCTTTACTCATTATTAGCTTGAATCACCAGACACCCTGAGATACGATACTATCACAATATTTCCCTCATGATTTGCTATAATTGCGATTTTTACCATTTTGCAACAAGCTGAGTATTGCAATAACATATACAGTTATTTATGACCTTTTTTAAGCACAAAATATGTCCTCAAAGTATCAGTTTTATCCAATAACAAAGTTATGTGTTTCAGTTATTTTTCTGTTGCAAAATGAGATTGTCAAGCATAACAACAATGTCACTAAAATCCACCATCAGTGTTGACATAAGATGGAGTGGGTGGGCTATCAGTCTGCGATTGAATGGGGTCAAGTTGGCAATTATATACCTTGTCATGCTGAGTGTGTCCATCATTTGTGGTGATGGTTTTTTCAGTTGAGCCCATTTATTGTAAGTTTGCTTGGCTAGCATTATTTTTCCTGCACCACCATCCTAAATCAGAATTCTAATTTAGGATGGTGGTGTAGGAGATGAGCCCTCTTCTTAGTAGAGTAGTATTACAGGGTGTTTTCATGTACTTATTATTTATCTGTTTATTTTCATTCATCTAATAAAATATCGATATTTGGTGTCCCTGCGTCGATACAATATCGTGAAACTGAACTGTATCAATATACCCTCCCCCACCCACCCCTTCTAATTATTAGTTTCTTAGCAGTTCGTATTTGAGTTTTTACCTTTCAAATTGCTTAATTAAAAAAAAAGGTCTGAAGGTCACTTTGCTGTGAGACCTCTAAAATAAGGTAGTTAAATTAATAAGTGATAAACTGTTTTATAATAGAGTACATTCGAGCGAGGTTTTGTATTTTTCATTAGGCCTATAATTGGTTACCTTCTTTGTATCAACAACAGCTCAGAACGTAAACTTTATATAAGCGCCTTGACTTTGATTAACTTCTAAATGCTGTTTTTAATGTTTATGTACACTTAGATCATGAGGTATGCATATTGGTTTTTAACCACCTGGAAATAGTGTGGTACTAGGTGGTCTCGAATACAGGCAGGGCATGGGGTTCACCTGTCCTACCTGAGCAGCGCGAGGAAGGCGGCCGGCTCCACATCAGGCAGCTCGATTTCAGCAGAGGTCGTGGCCATCCCTCCGTTAAACATGGCATCAAAAACGGCACTGCCAGCGGCCAGGACGAACTTATGGGCCGGTATCCTCTGGGCCTGTCTGCCTTTCCCGACTATGAACCTGACGTCGCTGAGAAGCTCGTTGTTGAAAAGGAAGGCGAAGCGCTCCTTTAGGGACCTCTTCGTCGCCTGCCAGTTGTACATGGGCTCCCGGTGAAGGCCGAGGACGGGCGGGGAGCCGGACGGGGTAGGAGCGGAGGCTGGGACGTTGGAGAGCGCTGCTGGTGCTCCGCAATGAGCCGAGTTGGATGCTGCCTCCTGACCGTCATGGTTTGACGGCAATCCGCCACCACTGCTCCCGGTCGCCATAACGACACACTGTTTTTAAGTGTACTTCCACAGAAACGGCCTCGTTATTGACACGCAGACACGCACTCGCCGTAATGTTTTTGTCGTTATTCATTTACGTGGTATCCATCGCAGGGGACGCCATCACTCATCACTAGCTACCTGCTAGCTTCAGAGTCTCCGGAAGTGGCGTAGGTATACTTCCTCCAAAACACATTTTTTTTTTATCCTGAAACTTTATTGTTCACTTCCAGATGGAAAAAAACGAACAAAGAAAAAGCTTGAACAGTGTCTTAACATACATATTTTTTTTTATCTGTGTGACCGTTTTGGGCACAATACAATCGGCAAATATGTTAAATAGAATACAATTAAAATAATAAAATGCTAAATAAAAGCAGCATTTATACATTCAAACGTGGGAGAACGTGTGAGCAAGAGGCACTACACTTTATTTTTTTAATTTTTTAAATATTTTTTGATCATTATGCAATTGGTGCATTAATTTAAGCTTAAAAATGTAAACAAATAAATAAATAGATGTGTAATTTATAAAAACAAATAATAAGCCGTCAAAAACTGAATTATAAAGGTCAGGCATCAAATGTAAACGTTTTATCAGATATTAAGCTTTTAACACATTTGTAATACTTGTTCTATATGCATGGTAACAGTGTTGCAAATCGGTGCTACGATTAGTGTTTTCCCAGTTGACCGCTGGGTGTCAGTTTCTCTTCGTTAAACAAACAAACAAACAAACCCCCTTTTTTTCGCAGATGGTAAAATATATATTTTTGTTAAGCACAATGAACCAGCCCGAGAAAATACATCTTAATTTTTTATTTTTTTAAATATTTTTTTTTTTATATAAAGTTGTGGCGTCCCTGTCCTATTTTGTTATTTTGTAAAAAATTTAGTATTTTTCACGGACTATCACTTAAATTCATTTGCACAGCCCCTATATATATTATTTTACTATTCCCTCCAGCTTAGTATTTGGATGTATAGAATAATATGAATGAATGAAAAAATCGCCACTTCCATCAAATCAGAGATAAAAGAGAGCAAAAAATGGTTTCAGAAAGAAGAAGAAGAGAAAGACACGAGAATTGTTAATTTACGACATTAAGATCTGATGAAAGACTTTCTTTTGACGTTTCTTCTCCAGGTGAGGGCCCGCCTCCACCATCTGAAAGCTGAAGCTCCTTTGGCTACAGTGCATGTGTAGGTAAACAGAGAAAGAGAGCGAGAGGAGAGCAGACAGACAGACCAGACAAGATTGAGCATGCACGCAGGGGCTGAGCTCAAAGTTTTTTTTTCGGCAACACTCTGACTTTCCTCCCATCCAAGCAAAGCATGAACATTTTCTGCGGCTCATTCATTTAAAAATTTCAGTTCTCGCTCAGACAAATCGCTCATAGTCGGTGCGCAATGAGCGCGTCTGTGGGAACGGGAGTGTTCCTGCTCTCCCTGATGTCTATCCCCATCTGCTATTTATTCAATTCTCTCATTTACAGCAACAGGTACGTGGAATCTGGTTCACATATTTTAAATGTTGGACTTCCGGCTTACACCACCAGTAGCGAGGAGTAACTGCACTAATCTGAGAATGATTTATCATGTGTTTTTTTAAAGATGTTCTCTATTTCATGCAGTGCTGAAGCTTTCTTCTTCGCTTGGTGCACAACAGTTCTTATTCTGGCCATTTCAGCTCGTTTTATACTTAAAAAGAAGGCTCCAGTAGATCCACTTTTCTATGGTAGGATTTCTCAAATGCAAGTTCTCTTGTTTTGACCAACAGTGAGCGAGCACCATTACAGATCAAAGCTCGAGCTGCGACTCATATTCTGCATGTTGCACATATAAAAACCTGTTGCAGTATTTAAAAAGCTGTGATATTCAAAGCAGCATGTAATGTTTGCAAGTTATCTTGTCTTTAATTAGAAATTAATGTATCAAATATGTATCTGTGAAGTGTATGCAGTGCATGCATTCCTCAGTGTGGTGAATCTGATCATTGGACTGGAGCAAGACAACATCATTGATGGATTTGTGACATTTTACCTCAAAGAGGCAAGTGTTGCTTTGTTGCGTCCAGATTATGAATGCCCCCACTTCCTCACAGTTTGACTGATAAATCTACACCGTGTTTCAGGCAGATCCACATATCAACACAGCACATGGGCACATGATATCCTACTGGGATGGCTGCGTGCACTATCTCATGTATCTGCTCATGATTGCTGCAATAACTTGGGGGTAAGTCCTGTATTGTTTCCAAGGTTATTCACCACAGCTGCATCACTAAGTAAGGAAAATATTTGCCACTTAATCCAATCCATATTATACTGCTTGATAAGATAAGCTTGATAATGTATTTATATACCTAATTCTTTGAAACTACAATATGATCATCTGGCTTTGTTACATGGTTTGGGCAGGGACAATTACAGAGCTATTGGACTCTACTGGGTAGGATCTTTTCTCATGCGTGCAATGGTCTACATTCTTGGGAATGCTGTGGGTAAGTACACTAAAAATAATGGGATGCTTTTAGATGGCTTGTGTAGGGTAGCCCACATCACCCTACCCACCCACACATACACACCCACACACACACACACACACACACAAAACTTTCAGATCCCGTTTGCTTACAGGGATTTAAACTAGATCATATCTGCTTCTGTTCCCACATGGAATTAATGGGCTCCCCCCCCCCCTCATTTTTTCCCAGGGAAGTATGGGACCCACGTTGGCCCTCTCTTCGTCCTCCATATGTTGTACATCTCAATGTCGGTGTGGGCTTGCTTCCGGATCTTTAGTCAGCCTTCTACACGGGACGTTGAGTTAACAGTAAGAACCTGACCGCCGCCCCTCTCAGAGAGAAAACACCTACTTTTATTGTCTGTGGTGTCTGTGAGATGATTCTGATGAGTAATTACCACCACAGAAACAGTGCAAGAAAAATGTATGGGCACATTTCTCAGAATCAGAATCATACTTTTATTGTCATCGACACCAAATGACACATTCATCAAAAGTGTTTGCAAGTTCCTATGTTCACAATATTCCATCGTTCCCGTGAGTAATAATTCAAAGCCATGCTTTATTTAATGCTGTAATGAATGAGGGGTAAAAACTGTCTGTTTTATTGTTCATATTTCTGAACAGTATGGCATGTATAATCATCAGATTTGTATATTTTTAAACTGGAAGAGCCTTTCTTGGTAAAGTACAATATGTTATTACTGTGTTTTGTTTTATATCATTGAGGTGAATTTTTTCTTCAGCAAAGACTGATGCGTTTTGAGCTGATAAGTCGCTTTACATAAAGAACTGAGGGATAAAGACATAAAATAAAGTAAAGGAAGTGTTTGTCATCATGCTTTTAGTTGAGCTACAGAGCATTGTTATGTGGTTATGTCAACAACAATTACAGTACAGTACATTATAAGTTAGGCAACTATGTCTGTGATAGTGGATATATCTAAACATAACTGATGCCCATTTATTGGTGACATTTCTTTCTGAAACTGCAATACTTACAGTAGCCTCTGTAAAATAACTGCGATCTACCTTATATACACAGAAACATCCAGTAAGGGTTAAAGTGTCTTATCTGCTGGAAACACATCCATACTTTGCATCTGCAAATGTTGTGTTCTCAGGACATCGAGGAGGCTCAGAGGGCAGGCTTGCGCCGCAGACCTGTGGACTTGGTATTCATCATCTACCTCATTCCAGCGCTGGCTTTCTGTGTGTTCAGAGGCCTGGTAAGAAAAAGGGGATCGGCTTGCCCAGCATGCACACAACTGTAGATTACTTTCTTAGCGTTGGGTGTCTCTCACATATCAAACTGTTATGTTATGTGTTCGAGGTTGTTCTTGACTGTTCCAGCAAATGGTGCCAAGACTACACACAACAGTATGAGCCATACCTCAAAGACCCTTCAGCCTACCCTAAAGTACAGGTAATACGGTGCAGTAAACGCACCAAAAACGTCACTCTAATGCTGTAATATTAAGCCACACATCTAAAGCAGTAAACTGTGTCACTGTTTGTCAGATGCTGGTGAGCATGCTGTATTCTGGGCCCTACTACATCATTACTCTGTATGGGCTGTTGGTCCCAGGATGTGACTGGATGCCAGACCTGACTCTTGTACACTCGGGAGCATTGGCACAGGTACTGTTGATCACTGTATACACCGAGGGGTCCCAGGTATGATTTACATTAGACGCCTAACATCTCTAACTTGTTCTGAATATCTGGAAACCAAATGAGTAAGTGATGAAAGAGTTTCCAGGCTTTAAAAACGAAGGTCAACTCTGTGAAAGAGTCGTTTGCAGTCTTTTGTTTTCCCACATGACATCATAGTTCCAGGTAGATTATGTAACGTTACACAGAGACTGAGAGCCGGCTCCTGGCCAGTTCGGTAAACTTTCTCCTCTGTAGTGATTGCAAGTTGGTCTTTGTTTAGCGTACTCTTCAGAGCTGACAGACACCAGTGGCTCTATTTACATCTAAAGATGGAAAGTGAAGAGTTGTGGGAGTGGCTATGGCGCTGATCTCATCTCCACTGCACAATGCAGCCATTGTGTTTGAGCTGCAGGCTGGCACGTCACTCATCGGCAGGATAAGGGCAGAAGCTGACTTCAGACCAAGAGGAATGGTGGTATTGGTGGTATTCACTTAAATGTCAGCTGTTCAGCCAGGATATAAATAGGAAGGTTGATCCTCTGGCAGCCTTGGTTGCTATGAAACATGTCATGTGTCAGCAGCTTTCTATGAAAAGGTAAATGACAGAAGTGTATTAGATTGAAAATCATATGAGGATCAGTGGTGGTGCCAGAATGCAGGCATCGTCAGTCCAGTAAAGGAATAATTCACTCTAAAACAGCTGTTACTTTGTTTTTGCCTGTTTCAAATGGGTTTCCTGTGTAAGCCCTTATTGGTCTGTTATTGTAGATAGATCATTGCATCCAGCAAGAATATGTGGGCTTCAGCATCACAGGATTTCCTATAAGATTTATGACTTTGGAATGGTGTTTAATTTACTGATACATGATAATAAGACAGTAATGTGCCCAGATGGTCTCACTATACCAGATAACTGGGGTTATGTGGGACTTGATACATTTAAAATAAAGGAAACAATAATTGTGGGAAAGCATTTTTTTATGTAGGTTGATTCTAACAGGAAAAACAAAACAACAACTAAAAACCTGTGCTAACCACAGTTATGTTAGTTTTTTTTATTTTCTAATCTGTTTTGATTTTTTTGTATTCAGTTTAGTTTCAGTTAGGATGTTTTCGCTATATTCTTATTTTATTTTTGTTAGTTTTCCAAGTTCACAAAGCAATTTCAGTTAGTTTTATTTTTTTATTTATTTTTTATTTCAGTTAACTAACATGTTTTTCCATATCTACCTTTAGTTTTAGTTTAGTTTTATTTAACTATATTAACCTTGGTGTTGACATCTAAGTCTATTCATTTTTAGACTTAGATGTTAACTACTTCCAGTAGTTAAATTACAAAAAAAGGGGGAAAAAAGACAATCATAAGCTCAAAATGTTCTTAAATATGTACAAAATATTTAAGATCAAGATACACTGTATGGACAAAAGTATTGGGCAGCACCTTTTAGTCACTGAATTCAGGTGTTTCGTTCAGTAATGGGCTGTGCAGCCACTCTTTATAAACATTTGTGTAAGAATGGGTCCTTCTAAACAGCTCACTGAATTTGAGTGTGCTGCTGTAATAGGATGCCACCACTGAGGCAAGTCAGTGTCTGAAATTTCTTCCCTCCTAAATGTTTCAGCATCAGCTGTAAGTGTTTTTTTTTTTTTTTTTGCAAAGTAGAAAGTTTGCGAACCACAGGAGCTCAGCTAACCAGTGCCAGTTACAGCCTATCTGATGCCTCAGCAGGGTCAGAGCACTGAGGCACATAGTGGATAAACGTCACCAACACTCTGCTGATTGATTAACTGCAGTTAAAAACCTCCTCTGTCATTAACATCAGTATGAAAATTGTCTGAGCAGCTGCATCCCAGCGTCAGATAGTGTTGTAAAGTACTCTGTCACTGGACTCTGGAGCAGTGGAGACACAGAGGAACTGAATACAATAGCTACTTTATTGTCATTCAGAACACACACACTCACCAGTTAGTGTACAGTAAAAAAAAATTTTGGTGCACTCACTCGCCACTGGACAAAAATATAAAATATAAAAAAGAATCTAAGATGGAAGAATATAAAAAAAATGGCTATATACGTATAATAGTAAAAGAAAAACTGTACAGGATCTTAGATGAATAAACATATTGTGCTGCTCTGAGTTTTAGAAGGTACCTTTTGCATCTATGGGTTGCTTTGGGATATTGAAAGTTCAATAGTGTGATGTTCTGTGGAGTGATGACCAAAAGCGTCATCTGCCTGACTGCACTGGGCCAACTGCGGAGTTTGGTGGAGGAGGGATAATGCTTTGGGGCTTGTGTTTCTGGCCTGTACACTTTACTTCCAGTGGAGGGGACTCTTAAAGCTTCAGCTTACAAAGACATTTTTGACTATTAACAGTTTAGGGAAAGGCCTTTTTCTTTCCCAACATCTCTGTGCACCATGCCATAAAGCAAGGCCCATGAAGGTTTGGTCAGATGAGTAGAGTGGAAGAACTTGACTTGACACAGCCCTGACCTTAACCCCATTTACCACCTTTGGGATCAACTAGAATGGAGGTTGTGAGCCGACCTCTGTCGTCCATCATCAGTGTCAGGCCTTGCAAATGCTCTTCTGGGTGAAAGGGCATATATTTCCAAAGGCACCGTTCAAAATCTTGTAGAAAGCCAGAAGAGTGGAAGCTATAGCTGCAAACAGGGACCAACTCCATTGTAATGCGTATGAATTTACAGTGGGATGTCAAACAAGCTCCTGCAGATGTAATATATAGGTGACTTAACATTTTTGTCCATGTAGTGTGTATATAAGAATCTTGGTGAACATACCAGCTGTGAAGCACATGCTTATTATCCCTCTCTGCTGCGTTTCACAGGCCCAGTTCTCCCACATCGGTGCATCTCTTCACACACGGACACCGTTTTCATACAGAGTACCTGTTGACAGCCAGCCTGTCTTCTTGCTGGTCAATGTGTTGTACATGCTGGTGCCTCAGGCTCTGTGCTACCGCTGCTGCACACAGCCTGCCTTCTTCCTCAGGACAGCGCCAGAGAAGAAAAATGAATGACAGACTGTCGGGGGGGACAGAGAGAGTGCCACAGATGCCACAGATGCCTAAAATAAAGAACTTGCAAATTCCTGCTGTGTTTGCAGTTATTAGCGGCTGCTATTTTAGAGAGGAAACTGCCACCTGTAAACTTCATGGGGCTATGTGGAGGTGCTAGAAATGAAGAAAAATGGAAATTGTGCCATCTACTGTTTTTGATCTGCTGCTTTTTATTGAAAATCTCTGTGTGTAAAGCAGCAGCATCCACATAAGGCACACACAATGTTACACTGCAGGCAATGGTGCGTTAGAGTTGTGTAACAGATTCATATGACTCACAAAAATCATTGTTTGGTATAAAAACAAAACTGTCGTTTGTTGCTGAGATTTCTGCGCAGTGCCTTCTGTGTCTGTGCCTTTCACAGCATTTATCAGCAAATAGCAATTTTTTTAAATTTCTTTTAACTTTTAGTTTTTTTTATTCAGTGTGGTTTCAGTCAGTTTGCAGAGTGGGTTCCCTTGATTCAGTTTAGTTTTAATTGTCTGAAAATGATTAGTTTAAGTTTAGTTTTTAGTAGTTTCCTTGTTAGTCTTAGGTTTTTTTTAATGACTTTTTAATTATTATTGTATGTCAGGGGCAAAATTTAGGAAAATCCTTACAGCTAATGCAATGAAATCTGTAACAAACTAGCAAATACCAAAATTAAGGATATTTTCTATTTATTTTTTTCTTTTCCAAGTTCACAAAATCATTTAATTTCATTTTTTTGGTCTAGTTTTTATTTTTATTGTAGTTAACTAAATTTTTTTTGGTTTGTTTTTTACATCTACTTCTAATTCATAATAATAACCTTGTTGAGAAATAAATAATTATTACCTCAAGAGGAAAGATTAGTGGACACTACCGAGCTTTACTTAGACTGTGCATCGTTTAAAAACACTTTACACTCTAGTGCCAGCAGAACATTTTAGTGTGTCTATAATATACAATGTAAATCATTTTTGCTCTAGGTTCAGTGATTTCACTGATTATATTCTCTAAAAGAAGGAGCTCACAAGCACTGTCTCCCTGCATTAAACAGCTACTTTTAGGCGCTCTCTAGCCCTCATACAATCCTGCATTCATCTTAATGGGATTAATTGTGATCAAGAAAAGCATAGCACTGAAATGAAATAATAGTTATGGAAAAAATAATAGCCCCTGTACTGCCATTGCACCACCTCTTTATTTCATCCGTTGCGTCTTTTATAACCCTCTTGTGTGCTATATGCTGTGTTATTATATTTGGCCTGTATTTTGTTATTTGTTAATCCAGATGCTCTATCAAATGATCTCTGATGATAGTTAATAAAGTTGTAGACAGACTTTTTTGCACACAGACTTTAGACTTTAAAATTTATATTACTGAATGTATAGCAGACCTTTTATTCCTTTTTAAAAATCTATTTTTTTAGTTTAAACCAGAGGGGAGTTTTGTTTTCAGTATTAAGTAAGAAGGGGGAGAAGTTGTGAGTGGAGAAAGTGGGGTTAGCCCCCAGTTCCACAGGATAGCCATAGCACCATGGTTTATTCTTAGACCAAAAACTAATTTAAGGATTTAGGAAAACAGAAGAGCAAAAGCTAATTCAGCATTTTCTAAGGTGGTAGAGGAGAGATGAAGACTCAGAAGCACAGTTAAGTTTAGATAACTGAATGAGGGGTTTTCTGTGCACACGGCAGAATTTATAGCTATGGTATGGGTGCTGCAGTGGGTGGAGGAGGTCAGGTTGTGGAAATTGCACATGTGAAGAGATGGAAACTGTTAAGCATGTTTTGATGAACTGCTCCAGCTATTTTATTGAGACAAATATTATGAACATTAAGACTTTTCCCCTAAAATCAGTAATCGATTTGAATCCTTAGGAATTTATAAAGTTTTTTATCTAAAGTTCTGCACCCAAATGGACTACACATAAGGATTTAATCCTTGATGTACATTTAGGAAGTACCTGAGGAGGGCAGCAATACGCCTGCGTTGCGTCCTGCCTGCCGGAAATCCACAAAGAAGAAGATAAAGAAGGCAAAACAGCTCCGCATGTAGCTAACATTTGCAATAAACATGTTTTTAGTTGTACCTCTAACCTGACAAATTATTCCACGTCAGAAATATTTCGTATAAGCAGAGAAGATTTTCTCTAATTTTTCTAATTACATGCTGGCGAGAACAAACAACGCGGGCAGAATTACACTGGGTAGCTAACGTTAGCCAAAGAAGCTAACCAGCTGGCTCCCGTTAGCTGCAATGGCAGCGTCCACTCCAGTGATTTCTGCTCCTGTATTAAGGTCTGTGTTTCTTTGTAGGTCTTTTGAACGTGTTTATTGGTCAAACTAATGATTTTGAGACACGTAGACAACTGTGGCATCTGCATGCCTTTAAAGTGTTGTTAAATAAACGCAATAATCGTACAAATTTAGCCTTAGGTTAGATACATTTTTATGAGTCTGGTGGTACTAAAGAAACCGATTTAAATGCCTGAGCCTTTTCTTTGCAGATAGTGAGATCTTTTAGTATTGGGAAAGGTAGAGGGTGGTGTAATATGGCTAACTTAAGCAATTGGCACATGAAGTCTGTCTTCTTCAGAAGCACCAGTGATGGGAAGAGTTCAGTGATCATTATGTTTGACAGGGCACAGGGTCTGCTGTGAACACCGACTTTTATTCTTTAAGGTGCACTCTCTTGCAAGAGCTGTGCAAGCCCCGGGATAACATGGCTTAGTCTCCCATCTACCTTTTGCTCCTCTTTTGTGATTATTGTTTTCAATCTCTTTCACTTCAGTCAGAAGCAACGCAAGGCTGCTCTGAGGAAAGAGAGGAGGAAACGGAAACGCCAAGCTCTCGCCCATGCCAGAGAACATGGTATGTGATAAATGTATAAGTCCAGGTTGTGTTGTTCTCATTTGTCTAGTTGCAGTTGTTAAGCAGATTCTCAACCACCTTTTCTCTGTTACAGATTTAAAAAATGGAGCAAGTCCTACTCCCGGAGAAGAAGACGAAGTAAATGAAGACGGTGAGGATGATGATGTTGCAGAGGAAGAAAGGTAGGGCCATACTGACACTGCTCTGAAGCTGCTCATTCATTGATACCGGCGCAGAACGTTTTGCTGCACATGCTGGATGTGTTTGATTTTGTGTTTATTTACCTTTAGACAGCATCTTCATGAAGAGTGGCTGGAAAGAGAGCGGATTGCCCAAGAGGAATTCAGGCTGCGGTTGGAGAAGGAGGAAACAGCAAGGAAAAGAAAAGAGGAGGAGGAGGTATAGGGATGGGAACTGACAGGAATTTAACGTTACTTATTCCATTATCAATATCAATTAGAGAATAAAATATAGTACAGATGTAGTTAAAAGTATATGAGAGAACCTCTGAGCCAGTCTTGCTTTGGCAGTCCTCGTCAACTAAATGTTAATACGAGATGGAGATTATTCATACATTATGGCGCTAACATTATTACAATCAACAGGACCTGAAGGAGTTTTACGTTGCTTGTGCTGTGCTGTCAGCTTCCCCTCGAGAGTCATCACCGTCGCTAAGCAGCGTATCAAAGACGTTACAGTCGTGCAAATGAACTGTGTGGTCAAATGTTTGAGCATGTTGGAGGCATTTCTCCCCTTTGTTATGATCAAAGCTTTGCACGTGTTGCAATTGTCTCTAGTGCCGTTTTTTTTGTGGGGGGGGGTTCCCATTCCTAACGAGGTAACTGACCACTACTGCCTCATAGTAAGCTTGTACAATTCAAGAAATGTAATAATTAAAGCCACGTTGACAGCACAGTTAGTTAACAGATGTTCTTGGTTCCTTACTGGTGTAGAGGTTAGATGATTCAGGAGTTTACAGCGAACAAACAACATGACTGTTTTATAATGACTTAGAGAGGATTAGAAAGATCATTATAAAAATACTCTGTGTTTTGTTTTCCTATTTTCAGCAGTTCCCATTGACCCACCAAAGCCTCAAAGAATGCGTTGTAATAAGAGCTATTTCCTGTTTAACAGAAGCCTGATCTTGCTTGTTTCATTCAGTGCATTATTCTGGTGAACATGAGCAGTTTAGTCTAGCTCAGTCCAGCGCACAGCATCCTGCTGCTGTAAATATTGACTGGATACCCCAACAGATCCATTGTTCTGTTTGAGTAATGGCTTTTAAAAACTGCAGTTCAGATCAGAATTTTACTGAGTATTTTTAATTATTTAAATTTAAAACCATATTATATTTCATTTCGCTTTTGTATGGGATAAAAACCCAGTACAGCTGACTGGATAAAGGCAGTCCAGGCATGATGGCCATACCAGCTTGATTTAAAAGAGCTGCGTTTGTGGTGAAATGTTTAAAAAAAAGAAGAAATTCATGGCACCAAAATGAATGGAAATGACAGCACAGTGGAATCAGTGGGAATGATTTGCAATAAAAATTCCAAATAACTGTCTTTATGTCTTTTTGTGTCTGTAGCGGATGATAAAGGAGGAATGGGAAGCGCAGCAGAGGCGAGAACAAGAAGAAAAAGAGCAGAAGCAGCAGGAGAAGCGAGACAGAGAGGTGATATGGGCTCCAGGAGGATAGAAACAAAAAAGACATATATATCCTCTTCTGCATAATCTTGAGGTTAAGCTAATGAACCAGTTTAATGTCTTACCCGCTGATTGTTTCTTTTGTAACATGTTTGTGCAACTTTTCCTTGACTGAACCATTTTACTCCTTAACTGAGATACACTCAAAGAGAAAAACCTCAGCTCTCACAACAAGGATGTATCTTTTATATTGTGTGAAAGCTATGAAATCGCTTCACTAGTGTTGAAAGGATACCTCCCATTAACAGCTTTTTTTGTGCCTCTCAGTCTCTGTGAATGTGGTCTTAACCCACAGAAAACAGATATGCTGCAGTTGTATTGACTTCTTCACATTTTCACCAGCCGTGTCTTTACACCATTTGTAGGAGGCTGTTCAGAAAATGTTGGATGAAGCTGAAAATCAGGTATTCACACACACAAACACAAGTAAAAATTGTCTGTCTTAGCCACAGACCCCCCCAAAGTATCATATGGTACATATATATGTCTTTTAATGGGACTTAACTTGAATCAGTTAAATAAAGTTCAGTTAAATGTCATACACTAACAGTGGAAATTCTCCCAAACCATCATGACTTCAGAAATAAACTTTCTGCACCCTGAAAATAAATGAGACACAGAATGATAGTAACTCATTTCCAGTATATAGTATTTTGTATATGTGTCTGCAGATTAATAATAATAATAATAATAATAATAATGATAATAACTTTATTTATAAAGCACCTTCAAGCAAAGTGCTGTACAACTGATGGCAATACAGATAAGAGACACAGTACAAGTTAAGAACAGAAATAAAAAGGAGAGATTAAGAACAAAATAAAAAGAAGAAAACATTTAAAACCTAAAAGCCATAGAGTTAAGACATGTAAGATAAGGTAAACAAGTCTTAGCAGTAAGACTTGTAGTTACTTCTCAGGAAATGGAAAATATATTTCTTTATAAAAAAAATTGCTTTTCTATCCAATCACCCGGGAGTGTGAACATTTTTTCTTTTCCTGTTTAACCGAATAGATTTGGAACAGACTTGGTTTAATGACAAAATATTATTTTAATATTGTTAAATGTTAGTATTTGTATTGGCAGTGTACAAATAAAAGCTTTAGGCCTTGTTTTTCAGCCTG
Organism: Oreochromis niloticus; assembly: GCF_001858045.2. Lineage (NCBI taxonomy): Eukaryota > Metazoa > Chordata > Actinopteri > Cichliformes > Cichlidae > Oreochromis > Oreochromis niloticus. The sequence goes on from NC_031965.2 coordinate 13,781,430, forward strand.
CTCTTTACCCTTCAATGTTTTAAAACTTAGCCAGATACTTTCATTTGAGCCTACTGTTCATTTTGATGATTTTTGATGGGCTTTTCTGTCGCAGGTTGGCCTTAGATTTTACTCAAAGTGGTATTTAGAAGCTCTGAAGTTTTTAATTTCACTTGTTTATATCTAGAGACACATTTAAATTCTTTCAATTCAGTTTACTGTAACTAGTGTCACTGCACTTTGGTGTCATTGCAAACATCTCTAAATCTAATAAAAGACTGAAAACTAAGACAGTTTATATATTGCTCATGGCCTGTCTTACAGCTGGAAAATGGTGGCCCGTGGATGAACCCTGAGGCTCCTGTGACAGTGAGCTCTGAGAACTTTGGAACAGAGCGTGACGTAGCCAACTGTCCGTTCTTCCTCAAGACTGGAGCGTGTCGATTTGGAGACAGGTACTGATGGGTTTTGGTTTCTTCTGACTTGTTAATAATAATAATGATTATAATAATAATAATAATAATACATTTCTTTTTAGGTGTATTTCAAAACACTCAAGGTCACCTCACCCAGAAGAGTTAAGAACAATAAGAAAAAATCCTATAAAATCAAAAGCGAAGTTACAATAGTTTAAAGATCCTTGAGAACAGAGGATTTATGTGAGAAGTGGAAGGCAATCAGAGTGAATAAACTAGTTTAAAAAGGTGTGTTTTGAGATGCCACTGATATGCCCTTGAAAAGAAAGCGTCCTGGCAAGGATGACCCCCAGACTCTTGACCTGAGGCGAGGGAGAAACTAAGGAGTTGTCAACAGGGAATGAATAGCTGTTACGTTTAGACAGTGAGAAGAACCTCTGTTTTATCACTGTAATTTGAGAAGGTTGCAGTAGAACCAGGATTTAATTTCCTGGAGGCAAACACAGAGGGCAGTGAGTGGGAGGTGCTGGTAGTTTGGCATGTGGGTAGAGCTGGGTGTCATCAGGATAACAATGGAAACTGATTTATGGAAGATTTGACCAAGAGGAAGGAGATGATTTCAAAAGAAAAGGCGGCCCAGGACAGATACCTGGGAGACTCCAGTAATAACTGGAAATTGATGGAGTTGAATGAACAGAGTGCGGCTGGAGAGATAACATTTAAACCAGTTTAAGAGTGTGTCAGTGATTTCAATAGAAGCTAGTCTGTCAAGAAGAATGTTATTTTAGGTTAAATTACATGTTGACACTAAAGAGGCCTTTCCCCACATATTTGAATGTCTTCTCTCTATGAATCCAGATGTTCTCGGAAACATACGTATCCTACAACCAGTCCAACGCTGATGATCCGCGGAATGTTTAGAACATTCGGTATGGAAGAGTCGCGCCGTGATGACTATGACATCGATGCTTGTTTGGAGCACAGCGAGGAGGAGATGCAGGAGTCCTTCCTCGAGTTCTACCACGATGTTCTGCCAGAGTTCAAGAGTGTCGGCAAAGTGTTGCAGTTTAAGGTGAGATGACATCAAGAAGCTTTCCTACCGTCATCCTGTCTGTTGTAAAACAGACTCATAAAAACATTTATTTGATTTCACCTATTCCTCTCCTCTAATAGGTCAGCTGTAACTATGAACCACACCTGAGAGGAAACGTTTATGTTCAGTTTGACACGTAAGCAGTCACTCAGCCACTTCCCGTCTCTTTGCAATTGAAGTAACACTTCAGAGAAAACATATCATTCTTTGAATCGTTGTCTCTCCAGAGAGGAGCAATGCAAAGAGGCCTTCATCAAATTCAATGGGAGGTGGTATGCAGGCCGGCAGCTTCACTGTGAGATATCACCTGTTACACGGTGGAAGAATGCCATATGTGGTGAGCTACTTTTTCATGCTGACGACATGCACAGTTTCACTTGAAGACATTCCCACAGTGTTTAGCTTGTTTGTTTTTCTTCTCAGGATTGTTTGACAGACACAGGTGCCCTAAAGGGAAGCACTGCAACTTTCTGCATGTATTTCGAAACCCTGGGAATGAATTCTGGGAGGCTGACAGGGACCTGCACATGTCCCCTGACCGCAGCGTCAGGGGCAGTCACAGAGACGGGTGGTATTCGAGCCGATCATGGAGGCAGCGTCATTACAGCAGGAGCCCGGTGAGATCGGAGAGATCTGAAAGGAGACGAGACGAAGACAGGCGAAGGAGCAGGAGCAGAGAGAGGAGGCCGTCTCACCAGAACAGAGAGGACACACGGTCGTCCAGATCCAGACACAGTGACAGGTGGAAAGACAGGCGAAGGAGCAGGAGCAGAGGCAGGTCAAGGAGCAGGAGCAGAGGCAGGTCAAGGAGCAGGAGCAGAGGCAGGTCAAGGAGCAGGAGCAGAGACGACGAGCAAGACAGGCGGAGAAACAGAAGTAGAGACAGAGAGAAGGAACATAGAGGTAGAGATCAAGAGAGAGACGGTAGAGGCACGAATGACGACGCTCACATGGGAACGAGAGAAAAGTCGAGAAGTAGAGAAAGAAGCCCCAGGTCACCAGATAAAAGTAAGAAAAAGTGTAATGATGACAGCAGCACACATCGTCGCCACAAACACTCCAAAAAGAGCAAGAAGAAGAGCAAGAAGAAGCACAAGAAGAAAAGCCATTTGCCTGAAGAGACAGCTTCATCTGGAGAGTCAGAAAAAGAGGAGTCAGGGGAGGAGACGGTGGAAAATTTTTCAACATCAAGTCCTGGTGGAGAGAGAAATGAGATGGAGCGAACGCAGAAAAACAGTGACACAGATGATTGCTGACGGCAACAATGGCTTTAGTTCAGAGCTGGAAAGAGAATAGTCCGAGGAAATTTGAGGCGACCTCACTTAAAATATGCTTTTTTTTTTGTAGTGCACACATTTAAAAATCTACAAATCAGATTTTCTTAAAAATAACTTTTAGAAATTAGTGCACACTGCGATACATCTCTGCCTTACAGATTTGGATTTTATATGAATAAAAAGGGATACATTGCAGTTTGTGAGTCCTGAGATCACTGTATTCTGATGAGTTAATCCAGTTTAAAATGCAATGATTTTAATGTAGTCAACATTGGCACTTGTCAACACCTTTGTACATATGTGAATATTTTCAAAATGCTCATTGTGGCACTACATGTTGTTACGTAAAAATATAAAAACAAAGAAAACCCTTTGCTTTTTGAATACATTTATTTTTAATATCTTTCAAATATAAGAAAAATGTGTTGGCAGTGTTTAATACAAAAACTGATTTCTTTTGCACAAATCAAAGTTTAATAATACGAGTGTTCAATGACAACAGTTTTGATCTTGATAAGGAAAAAAAAGAAAAGAAAAAGACTTTCATACAGTTTGAGATGAGAAACTATAAGTTGTTTCCTTGCACATGACAATGATATACCTGATATCTGCAGTTCATGTTTTTACGTTCCCACTCCATGAAGAAAGTCATGATCGACATGTCTGGGTGGACTGGAATAATTCCATAATACTGGTTTAAAGTAGCCAAATAATTCCCACATCCAGTGACATCAACCTGCAGTTATAAATCCCTTTTTTCTGCTGTTTTAGCCTCCTATAGACACCACTGAGAAGGTAAAACACAGTGTTCTTTGGTCATATGTTAGTCTTTAAGAGTAAGCCAAAGCTATATAATACACAAAATAGTGGTTTTATTTGGGTCACTATCCTAACCTAATTCAGCACTAAGGGAGGAACTGGACCTAAGATATACTTTCAGAGGCTTCAGTGTTTTTTTTTTGTTTTTTTTTGTAAGGACAATAAGTCGATGGTCAAAAAGACTACAGAAATACAGTATAGCAAACGTGACACCAGTTACACAGAAACCACCCACATATAGCAAACAATTAGTCTGAAAATGTGAATATGAAATAATTCATTTGAAGAGAATCACACAAAGTAAACCTGTATTAAGCGTTAACACAGACACAATGATTATTAAATGTTTGATTTTAGTTATTGGGTTCAGTTTAGGCATGAATAAGTGATTGTAACAGTGTCTGTGGTTCCCTTAACAGCACTGGCCCCAGCTGGTGGCTTTCATGCATTACCATTACATATGAGCATGCAACATAGGAACACTGGTTGCTTGTTCACTCATTCAGTCCAACCCTTGTACCTGAACATTTTCAGATCAATGTGGGTTTTTTTTACTTGTTAAGCCACTTAACACTGACTGTGAGCCAATCAGGCATAAAAAGGTATCATGGGATGAACCAGCATCATCTCTACACGTAACAAAAAACTATGCAAAGGACCAATTTCAAATGATATCTTTAAGCAATAGGAGCCTGTAACCCCACCCGCAAAAAACCCCCCACCATTTGTCCCCATTTCTTCAGTTGAATCTCAAAAATGTCAGAAATAACAGTCTGAAGTACAGAAAACTGCATTTTTGCAGCAACAAGTCAATTCCCAAAGAGCTGTTATCTTGGCGTGGTGTGCAGTGGAGCCTTAAAACTGAGCTTTAAATGTCCTTTCAGAACTATTCCTCAACACTAGTTTCTTACAAAGCTGGTTTAAGAGAGTTCAGGCTGCAGACTAAAGACGATCAGACCAAACAGAATTTTTCAGGCTGTATTTCCACATATGTTTTTACGTGTTTCAATAAACCACTGCACCCATATTCAATTTTCCTAGCAAAGCATAAAGAAATGAGGGGTAGTTCAAGATTTTTTGCACAGTGCTGTATTTTCATGATTCTTTGCTATGTGATGGTAAAACATGAGAAGCACCAGCTGCAGACACAACACCTTAACAAGCACTTGAGGCCAAACATGTACAGCTCTGCAGTGGGTGATGATGGATTATCTAATGATGCTGGAGTTCATGTCGGTGCTACATTGTTCTCTGTGGAGTTTTAAGTTAAGGGAGTGAAGTACGCTGAGTGCTGCTGAACACAGTGAGGGAGCTTGCACATAGGGAACACATCAGAACCACAGTTGGCACTACACTGAAAGGACAATACAGGATAGTACAGTACAGAATAATACAGTACATAGATGGTGATTACACACACACACACACACACACAACACTGACACGGTAAACAGGAGAGGACTTGGTCGACACACGGAGGTGAGAATCAAACAAGGCAGAAACACGTTGATCTATGTCAGCCCAATTTCTTCTAAAACGCTCCGTGGTGCCTCAGCCTCCTGCAGAAGAAGACAGACAAGTGTTCTTTAAAGCTGTTATGTCAGGTTCTTTAAGTACTCCTTACAAAACATAATTAATTGTGCATGAGTCATAATTGCTAGCTGCTGAATCTGAGATTGGAACAGAGGGGGCTTTACAGTGAGTTACAGGCATGCACAGCCAGTCCTTTTACAACAATAGTGCTGCATGCTTTGCTATAAATAAATCACAGAGCACTGAATCTGTCCACTCGAAACAGCCACCTAGGCAGAACGTTCTTTAGTGCACTGGCACAAGAAATAGAAAGAGGTATTAATCAAGTCCTGCAGCCCAAGAATAAACATGATAGCAGGTGCAAGGTGGAGAAAACCAGCCTTCTGTGTGGAGCAACACTTGAATTCTTGAGTAAAATTAATTCTATTTCCACAAAGTCAGTGCTCCAGCAACCAACAGAAAGTTATTCTGAATTTTCGCAAATGTAATAATTTTGAAAGGATTTATATCCGTTTTTGTTTCAGCTTAGCAAATGTGAACAACTGCTAGCTTTCCTTGTCTTACTTTGCAGTAAAGATAACACCTTTATATCTTTGAAGAAAACAAACCCCCCCCCACAAACAAAAAAAAAAAAACCAAAAGACACACACACACACACACACACACACACACACACACACACACACACACACGATTGGTTTATCAACACTTTGTTATTGCAACCCCCTGTTCATAGTTACAGGTCAAATGGATTTATCTGCTGAAGAAGAACTGAGTGTACCTCCTGCAGCAGGTCAGCCTGCTCGATGGCCTTCAGCACATTCTTCTTGGATGTTTCCTGGGCCTCTCCGCCCAGCAGGAACTCATCCAGAATGAAGTAAGCCTTCTCAAAGTTGAAGATGATATCCAGCTCGCACACCTGAGAGTCCACAAAACAACAAATCAGATCAGAGGAGACACTGTCCCTACTAAAAATTCTTGCAGTAACATTTTAACAGATTTCCCCTTCTGATACCATCAATCAGCATATTATGTGCATGATGTTGACAAGACTTACGCTGCCAAAATATTTGTCCAGCAGCTCCACGTATCTGTGGATGATCTCGAGTGTGATCAGCTCATTATCCTGATCCTCAACGGCACAGCAGAAATACAGGCTTGCATATCTAGTACACGAAGAAAGAAGATATGGAAAACATCAATATTTGTGACATCAGCAGTATTAAGTAATGCATTATGACTGATAAGTGTATATTTGGTAATAAAATTCAGTCACAAAGAAAGAAAGAAAAAAAAAAAAAAAAGCATAGACACTAAGCTAAAATGTCTAATGTCTGGTCCAGACTGTGATAGAGCATGCAGTGATATCACAACCCAGCAAGTATCTGCAGGGCATTTAAAAACAGTCAGGAAGTTAATGCTGAGATAATACACTCACAATCTTTTCTTTTGGTACACCTGTTCAAATGCTCCGTCATGCAAATATCTGATCAGACAATCACATGTTATGAATACAACACATTTAGGCCTGCATGTGTGTATAATACTGCACTATCATCTGGCTGAACTGTTTGTTTGTTTTGCCTTGATAAAGTGGACATTTACATTACTTAGCAGTCATATGTTCATGACAAATCAGGCAATCTCCCCATTAACTCTGTCCTCCATTTTTTGGCAGTTATTATTTGAAAAGGAGGTGTTTTGGCTTCCATGACACACCAGAAGGTGAGCTCTAGATGCCAGAAATCTCAGTGCCTGACAAAATAATCACTGAATCACCAGCTCCCATTAACCACCCCAACAAACCACCTCAGATTTACAAGTGATGCAACGAACCAAACGTTAACACATCCTACTGATAAGATCATACCCTGACCTAAAGAAATTACACAACAGTCGGAATGAAGCTTATCTGGGCCATTTACAGGTTAAACATAAATGCCTGAAGTCAACGATCCTCTTCCTATTGGTTTTTGAAGGTTTAAACCACACCACAGTCATCATGAATTCAGGAACTGAAACTATGCAGTTCTCTTCCTTATAAACTTCTGTTGTCATGTGACCAGTGTTTTATACAAGTTAAAACACCTCTCCATGAGCCAACTCCGTCTGCTGCTGAGATGCAAACTGAAACAATGAAAAAAAACTAGTATGTGCACCTGGAAATGGGCACTTCACCAGTACCAACCCTTATTATATTGCTAGCAAGGAGGGACAGCCATTCAGGAGCCATCAGATGAGAGTCATTTTGGCCTGACATGAACAGTACACTTGATCAGCTATGATATAGTGAGCAGGAACGAGCTGACAGGCCTCTCAGAGTCCACATATCAGGCACCACTGTTTCACCCTGGAAGAACTGTCCCCATCCCACATGTGCCAATATGGACATCTCTTGGCAAAGCACTCAATCCTGACTTCCCTAATGAATTGCTATTTCAGTTTATGTAAGTCACAAATATTTTTTCACACCGAATTTACTTTTTTTTCCTGTTTATTTAAGTCAAAACTTGTAGTGCACGGATTACCGCTTCAAAATATGGCAACAGGTAGTCTGGTGCTGCTTGAGGCAGCAGGGGAGAAGCGAGAGGGAGTCTAATTAACACAGGTGATTAATGTTGTGAATTACTCTCTCTCCTTTAGGTGTAGTGTGTTGGAATCCACAACCTAAGGGAAGAAGAACTGGAAGGGAGTGGGAGTTTGCTCCCACCAGTTGGGCATTTAGAGGACCACACATCTTGCTTTAGTTCCTCTCACTACTCTCCTCCCTCCTGAGGAGAACCAACGACTGGCAGACTAAAAAACAAAATCCCAATAAATAATTTTTTTGACCATTTCTCAACTCAAGTGAACCAATACAAGTTATTTTGTAGAAAACAAAGGTTGGTGCTAATAAGCATTACTTAATCTTTAAGAGCAATATTGTGCTGTTGGATTTGAGGATCTGATCTAATCTTACCTACTGCACCAAAAGCTGAGCGCAAATACCACCTGTGATAGAAAGGGAGAGCGTGCAGCGATATCACAACCCAGTATTTAAACTTGCATTATACACCTACCTTTTGTACACAATCTTCAGGTCTCGCCACTCCAAGAAGCTGCACATTTTGGGCTTCCTGGCCAGTATGGTCTGGACCAGATCCCTGGAGATCTTCTTTCTCTCCTTGTCTGACAGAGGAACATACCACTTCTGCAGCCGCAGCTTTCCCTGCCGGCTGAACAGCAGCATGAACTGCATCTGCGGGAGGAAGTCCAGTTATCCAAGAGTGAGATAAAGCCAAACTGAAGGAGTCATTTGAAGATGAGAGAGAAAGATGAGAAATTAAAATAGCTAGAGGAGGGGGTGCAATCAGCAAGCGTGTGGCAACTACTGAATAACACGTTGGCATGGTATGAAACTTTGAATCACCCAGTTTACTTAGTCACAACAATAAGGAGAGACGTCCAAACAGGAAATACACGCATTCTTGACAATGATAACACGACCGCCTGGTCGCCCGTTAAGAATGTGTCCAACTTGAAATATTTTACGTTGAAGAGGTTTTAGTACAAAGTTGCATTAGCTAATATCAGCTAATCTTAATTAATGGCCACATAATAACATCAACAACGCGTCTCGTGTCATTTGCGCCCCCTCCTGCGAAGGGTTATCTAGCTAAAGCATGCACAAGAAGTAAACACCACTCTTTACCTTCGACCAAAACGTGAAGATAGTCACTTGGATGACTGCTAACTTCACTATGTCCCAGCGAAATACACAAACAAACCGAGTGAAGAAGGTGCTTCTGTGTATCTGCGGTTTAGCCCCTCACCCAGCTTGATGCTAAACTAGCTAGCGGATAGTGGTCGATGGTAGGTAGCGATTGAGACGGCTGCACTGTGATTGGTTTAAAAAGCCACAGCTCTGGAATTTGATTGGATTAAAGATTCCGTTATTCGTTACGTTATTCCAAGGAAACAGCAATGGCTGCCTGTGGGTGTAAAGTTACCACTCTGTCAAATTTACTTCTTCTTGTTCAGTAAAGAGCGTATATTAATCCAAGTAACTGGTTTCACGATATATATATATCAGAATCAGAATCAGAAGACTTTATTTATCCCCAAGGGACAATTAACATACAACAGAGCAGCATAACGTTGAAGGACAATAAGAACAGGCAATAAGAGTGATATATATATATATATATATATAGGGAGAGAGAGAGAGAGAGAGAGAGAGTTGCGGTCAGGTGTAATTTTTAAATTTTGATGATTTCTTTGAAATGTTCCTTTTCCAGGGTTGAATGATTGTACAGCGTACATCTTTAATTACTTTGAAAAAAACTAGAACTGGTGCACAAGTTTGAATTTATTTTGAATTTCTGAATTTCCACAGGGTGGAAAGTACACATACAGGTTCACATACACACTTACACCCCCACTAATATCTGGTTAACCATTTGCCAGTTGCAGCTTGACCAGATGCGTTTGGTTGCCATCAACAAGCTTCAACAATGCTGCATAATTTTGGCTCGATATTTGACCACTCTTCTCGGCTGAAATAGTGGAGTTAATTTAAATTGGTTGGTTTCCTGTCACGGATCCAGCTTTTAAGCATAGTCCACAAATTTTCAAAAGGACTGAAGTCAAAGCTTTGGGAAGCAATGTTCCCTCTAAGCTGCGCACGTGCGCAATTGCGCACTGTTGGCACGGTCTCTGCGCAGAGAAAATCTGCGTTGCGCACACAAAAAAAATTCTAACCTGAATTGAAATTAAAGTAAATATGTGCCGAGACCGGTGTTTTAGCTAGCAAAGCGTGGCTGATGTGGAGTGAAGCCACGTTAATGACAACGTGTACAACCATTGGAGATGTGAGCAGGACAGACGGAACAATTGACGGAAAAAGTGTGGACTGAATACTATCGTTGTTTATATTTACTGCGGGAAGAAAGGGTAAAAACGGCGTTTTATAAGGAAAACGCTCGAAAGCACTCTCCGCCTGTGAGCAAAGACGAAACCAAAACACCCCACACCCTTTCCCATTGGTCGCAAAATGTACCATGTCGACCAACCAAAACATGGCATTTAGTTGTTAAGAAACGGGGGGAAGTTTTAGGAGTGACGGCGGTGTTTTGAGATGTGAGAGATTTGCGACGTTTAGCGCAAATCTTGTGTAGTTAGTGTGTGGTGTAGTCAATAGTTTTGTTGTGTGTGTCAGAACAATGAGGCGACTGCTGAATGTTACAGGTGTTACAGGAGTGATACATCTCCTGTTGTCAGGCCTGCCGGTATCAGGCTGTTGTTCTCCTTTATCTGATAGTGGACAGAAATTAATTTTTGGAGTGGCACAAATAATTTGTGTGGCATCAGATTTGATGCAGAACAGCTGATTGTTCTGTAAGTATTTTGAAATGTTTGTTTAAAAAACCGCCTTGGCAGCATTTTTAGGTAAACAGCTGCAAAAAAAACTTGTTTGCAAAACTCAGTCACTTTTTTGAAGAAGTAACTATATAATTAATTGCCCAACATTGGTCATTATATACTGTATTTTGCAGACAGAGAGTTACAGGACTCTCTCACAGACCACAGACTCATAATACAAGTCAGAGTTTTATTTAAAAAAAAAAAAAAAGAAGAAAGAAAGAAAGTTGTGTTTTCAAAATTGGAGTTCAAGTTATTTTTACTTCCAATAGTGTTAATATACTACACAGGTCATGAACAAGATTTTTTTTTTTTAAACTTTCATTGTAACTGGGCTAAAGCAGTTAATTAAAAGTAGTCTAACAGAAATGTAAATGCTGTAATTTTATTTTATTTTTTTAATTTTAATTTTAATAAACCATGTAACTTGGATGGATTCAATGCTGGCGAGACCACAGTGCACACGTCTAATGTCGCTCACAGTGATCCAAAGGATCGCTCAGGGAGTTTGTGTGTTCGCTCAGACACATGAAAAATTAGAGGGAACATTGTTGGGAAGACCGCTCTAGAAGCTTAATGTTAGCTTGCATTATTCATTTCAAAACCAGTTTTTATGTGTGTTTGGGTAATTGTCCTGTTGGAATACCCAGTTGTGTCTAGCTGTTGATTTCACTATCTGTGACCACATCCTCATTTTAGTTTTGACAGCATTTCTAATAGATAATGGAAGATGGCTTGAGCATGAATTGAGGCTGCAGTTTGGGGAACTGTTTTGCCTCAGAGGGAACTGGTGGTGGCTCCTGAGCCAGGCAGATCCCCATGTACTAATGACAAGTATATAAATTGAAAAAGGAAGGGAGGGTCAGGCACACAAAATGCAGCTTGTAGTGTCTGGGGGCCATATTTAGCAGAGAACCAGAAGGGAGGTGTATGGAGATGTGGTCCCAGTCCTGAAATTCAGATAAATTTATCTCTAATTGAGGTGAAGTTGACAAAGTTGGAAGTAGTCCTTCTTCTTCATTATTCCAAAATAGCTTCAGAGTATGATGCTACCACCACCATGCTTGACAGTTGGAGCAGTTTTCTGTAAAACATGTTCGAAAGGGGTTCAAATCCATCATCTGTCTCGGCCTTTCTATGTGGCATTTGTATGTTGTCCTGGTGTTTGCGTGAGTTCTGGGTACTCTGGCTTGCAAATTAGTGGCTTAAGTTGATAGGTTAATCTAAATTGCCTACAGGTGTTATGTGTGTGTGTGTGAATGGTCTTCTGTCTCTGTGTATCAGATGGGTGAGCTGTCCAGGGTGTACCCCACCTTGCCTTGTGGCAGATGGGATAGACTCTAGCCCCCCAGAAAATCCAAAATAATTCTGAGCTTGTGCACCCAATTCCTGTTTTTTCTTCTTCTTTTTTTTTTTTAACAACCATTAGAGACATACGCTGAGCAATCATTCCTGGAAAAACAACTTTTTATGATTTGAAGAAATCATAAAAAGCCTCAAATTACCATGACATCTTTTGACCACATATTTTATGCATTTAACTATGTATATTTAAATTAAATGCTACTTTTAACTGTTCTTTACTTTCTCTGATTTTGAAATCAAGATATACTGGAGATACATTTACTTGAGTACTGGACTAAAATACTGAATCTGCACTACAGTACTGTAATATAGACCTGGTATACATAAATAATAAACAACAAGGGAAGTTTATGTCTATTTGTTTTTTTTTCTGCTGGTATATTTTTCTCAGATTATACGTAAAAAGTAGTCTAAATACTGTCAACATTTACACAATACACCAACTGTATATTCTTTACAGTGATGATGACTTTAATGGCAAAGAACAATGCATGAATTACATTTTAAGTAATGTGCAAAAGTACAGTTCTGTGGTACTCAACGAGTGTTTTCATTTAATGCTGCTTTAAAATCGAGGGAAATAAAGGGAAACTCTAGCTGAATGCATTTAATAGCTAGATACTTTAAACTATTTACTTTTTGTATATAAAATATAAACCCCCAAAAACCCAACAGTACATGTAACTAGAAAAATTTGCATTTCCTGCGAAAATGCAGTGTGGATGCTGGAACGCTGAAGCTGTCAGCTGAAACTAGCTGAAAAAGCTGAAAAGTTGCAGAAATTGTAAAAACTTTGCAGAAGCAAAGGAACTTTGCTAAAATGTAGTGACTTAGCAGAACTGCAATATCTTAGAGGAAACATAATGCTTGGCAGAAATACAATAGCATAGCAGAACTTAGCAGAAATATTGTAACTTACCAGAAACACGATAACTTCTCAAAAATACAAGAATTTAGGAGAAATTGTATAAGATAACAGAAAGAATATATTTAGCCAGACATTCTTAAACATTACAGAAATACTATGATTTAGAAAAACAGTACAACATAGCAGAAATGCTGTGATTTACCAGAGACACTGTAATATACTATGAATATTTTTATTTTATATGAATACTATGTTTTAACAAAAATACTCCAGTTTAGCACAAATATTATAACATAGCAGAAATACTATTCTATAGCAGAAATGCTATATTTAGAAAGAAAAATATAATACAGTAGAAATACTATGATTTAGCAGAAATCCTACAATATAGCTTAATAACAATGATTTAGAAGAGATACTATGATTGAGCAGAATAGTAATAACTTAAGTGAAAATATTGGAAAGGTAAAATGACAAGCTGAATAAAAAGGAACATGGTTAAGTTCGCTGAAAACTATTTGTTATTCACCTGTGAAAAAATAAAACAAAAATACATTTAGAAGAAAAACAAATAAGAACAGTCAACAGATACATAAGAAATCAAATATAGATACACAAATGTACAGAGAGAGACACACAGGCAGGGTCTATGCCAGTCAACCAGTCTGAATATATTACATTTTTATCCAACCATGAGATGCTACCCTAAAAAGGTTCTTTCTGTGTATCTCTCTCTGTCTCTCTCTCTCTCTCTCTCACACACACACACACACACACACACAGACACACACACACACACACACACACACACACGCAGCAGCAGCAGCAGCAGCAGCAAGTGAACAGGGGCTGTTAACAGCATGTTTCTAGGTCAGTCTTGCAAGCCTGGGAGCTGCTAAATTTGAATCCACCAATCAGAGAGGCTGTGTGCTTTTTCCCGCCAAAACTGGTGCACCAAGTGCAGGCTTTTACACATGCAGCACAGAGAGAGACAGGATTTTTGCAGTCTATTTCTCATAGTGAGAATTCCCCTCAAACAAACAGCCATGAATTTCTAACCGTAGGGGCTAAAACAGTCATTCTTAGACCATTTTATTCAGAAGACATAGGGGAATCTTGAAATGCTGACCACTGAAAATAAAAATATGAAATATTAGAGATATATGACATAGAGAATTGGTTGGCTTAGAAGCCATGAAGGTCCCAATATGCAAATCTGAATGTGCCAGGCCTCAGATATGATTGGTTGTCTTAGAAGCCATATAAAAAGCAGTAAAACTGTACTATGATTTGGTAGAAAAACTATAATTAATCAAAAATACTATATTTGGCAGAAATACTATTTTTTAGCAGAAACACTATATTTAGCACAAATCTTATGAAATAGCAGAAATAGTATGATTTAGCAGAAATGCTATATTTAGCACAAATACTGAAAAGCAGCAGAAATGCTATGACTTAGCACAATAGTAATAACTTAAATAGAAAAATTGGAAAAGCAAAATGGACAGCTGAAAAAATCCTGAACATGCTAAGGGTCTCTCAAATGTAATTGTGAAATGAAAAAAAAATCAGCAAAAAAAAGTATAACAGTCACACAATCACAAATATGGAAACATATGGAAACACACATGCACAGAGAGACACACACAGGATCAAATTCAGTCAACCAGTCTAAATATATTGAATTTAAATGACAGACAGACAGACAGACAGACAGCAGCATCAGAAAGTGAACAGGGGCTGTTAACAGCATGTTTCTAGGTCAGTCAAACAGCTGTGAGCTTCTCAATTTGAATCCACCAATCAGAGAGGCTGTGTGCTTTTTCCCGCCAAAACTGGTTCACTAAGTGCAGGCTTTTACACATGCAGCACAGAGAGAGACAGGATTTTTGCAGTCTATTTCTCATAGTGAGAATTCCCCTCAAACAAACAGCCATAAATTTCTAACCGTAGGGGCTAAAACAGTCATTCTTAGACCATTTTATTCAGAAGACATAGGGGAATCTTGAAATGCTGACCATTTAAAATAAAAATATGAAATATTAGAGATATATGACATAGATGATTGGTGGGCTTAGAAGCCACGAAGGTCCCAATATGCAAATTTAAATGTGCCAGGACTCAGATATGATTGGCTGGCTGGGAAGCCATGAAGGTCCCAATATGCAAATTTGAATGTGCCAGGACTCAGATATGATTGGCTGGCTGGGAAGCCATGAAGGCAACAATATGCAAATTTGAATGTGCCAGGACTCAGATATGATTGGCTGGCTGGGAAGCCATGAATGCCCCAATATGCAAATTTAAATGTGCCAGGACTCAGATATGATTGGCTGGCTGAGAAGCCATGGAGGTCCCAATATGCAAATTTGAATGTGCCAGGACTCAGATATGATTGGCTGGCTGGGAAGCCGTCCAGGTCCTGATATGTAAATTTGAATATTAGGACTGACTCCCTGGGGACCTGGCAGAAATATATAGAAATACAATGATTACCAAGAAATACTGCATTTAGTAGAAATACTATGTTTTAGCACAAATACTATAAAATGGCAGAAATACTATAATTAAGCAGAAATATTATATTAAGTACAAATCCTATGAAATAGCAGAAATAGTATGATTTAGCACAAATGCTGTATTTAGCACAAATCTTATAAAATAGCAGAAATAGTATGATTTAGCAGAAATGCTGTATTTAGCACAAATACTGAAAAGCAGCACAAATGCTATGACTTAGCACAATAGTAATAACTTAAATAGAAAAATTGGAAAAGCAAAATGGACAGCTGCAAAAAGTCCCACAAGCACAGAGAGACACACACAGGATCAAATTCAGTCAACCAGTCTAAATATATTGAATTTAAATCATACAATAAGATGCTCCCATAAAAACTCTCTCTCGCCCTCTCTCTCTCTCTCTCTCTCTCTGTCTCTCTCACACACACACACACACACACACACACACACACACAGGGAGAGAAAATCAAGTTTCTAGGTCAGTCAAGCAGCCTGGGAGCTGCTAAATTTGAATCCACCAATCAGAGAGGCTGTGTACTTTTTCCCGCCAAAACAGGTGCAGCCGTTTTTACACACACAGAGCACAGAGACAGGATTTCTGCAGTGAATTTCTCATAGTGAGGATTCCTCTCAAACAAATGGCCATAATTTCCTAACCGTAGGGGCTAGAACGGTCATTCTTACACCGTTTTGTTCAGAAGAGATCGGGGAATCTTAAAGTGTTGACAATTTATCATTAAAATATGAATTATTAAAGATATTTGACTTCTAATGCACCATAACTGAGTAGAGGCAAGCGAAAACTGCCTTGACTTGCCCTCAAACAACGCTTTCTAACTCTAAATCTATGTGGAGTATCGATATCATTCTTTCACCGTAAGAGACAGCAGGCTTTGGTGAACAGTCATGGAAATTTTCAGGTCTCTGTGGAAATCCATCAAAAAGATATGATGAGAGAAAAAAGTGCCTCATTTCCAGAGTTTGAAATCTGAAGAAATCTGAGCGAGGGACAAATTTCCTACCCTCAAACAAACCCAATTCATGGCCAAATGGTAATAGATGAGAAAAAAATTCTTGAATTGTGAGCGTCAGGAGTGTCTGAAGATATATTGGCACAAGCCTCATGTCTTAACTTCGCTTCGTTCGGGAGATATGACGATTCGAAAATGCCTCTCATTACAGAAATCAAGCGGTGATTTTAAACGAACTCTCCATTGACTTTCTATGGGGATTTTTGAGACTTTGTGTTGCTCTGAGGAGATTTGCCAAAATTCTGTAAATCCCACAACAATGATAGTGCCATTTTCTGACAGCCAGCAAAAATACCTACGTTTTGATGTATAATTTGTGGAAGTTAAGTGAAAATTGAGCGAGTAGCAAGAAGTTGTTCGGACATAAAGAGAAAATTGCGAAAGGTACAGTGGCTCACACAGAACCAACTGCATAGCAACCATAACAACACATGTATTTTGTGAAAAATCACAAAGATGAAACTCAAAACTTAAAGAGGGATAAGATGAAAACAGTAACAGATATGAAAAAGCTGAATCAGACAGGAATAGCCCAATAATTTGAGAACATTTTAAAGTTTGAATGGTAGTTCTACGTGAAAGTAGGAAAAAGTAGTTAAGTTTCAAAAACAAGCAAGTTTTAGCAGAATTGCGGAAGTTTCCCATTCATTTCAATGGGACAAATTAAAGGAAAAAAACGTAATATTTTAAAAAGTATAAGAGTATAAAATACCAAAAGTCATAGCCGGAAAGAGCAGAAATAGCAAAATATTGTGAAATTCTCTCGCCCTCTCTCTCTCTCTCTCTCTCTCTGTCTCTCTCACACACACACACACACACACACACACACACACACAGGGAGAGAAAATCAAGTTTCTAGGTCAGTCAAGCAGCCTGGGAGCTGCTAAATTTGAATCCACCAATCAGAGAGGCTGTGTACTTTTTCCCGCCAAAACAGGTGCAGCCGTTTTTACACACACAGAGCACAGAGACAGGATTTCTGCAGTGAATTTCTCATAGTGAGGATTCCTCTCAAACAAATGGCCATAATTTCCTAACCGTAGGGGCTAGAACGGTCATTCTTACACCGTTTTGTTCAGAAGAGATCGGGGAATCTTAAAGTGTTGACAATTTATCATTAAAATATGAATTATTAAAGATATTTGACTTCTAATGCACCATAACTGAGTAGAGGCAAGCGAAAACTGCCTTGACTTGCCCTCAAACAACGCTTTCTAACTCTAAATCTATGTGGAGTATCGATATCATTCTTTCACCGTAAGAGACAGCAGGCTTTGGTGAACAGTCATGGAAATTTTCAGGTCTCTGTGGAAATCCATCAAAAAGATATGATGAGAGAAAAAAGTGCCTCATTTCCAGAGTTTGAAATCTGAAGAAATCTGAGCGAGGGACAAATTTCCTACCCTCAAACAAACCCAATTCATGGCCAAATGGTAATAGATGAGAAAAAAATTCTTGAATTGTGAGCGTCAGGAGTGTCTGAAGATATATTGGCACAAGCCTCATGTCTTAACTTCGCTTCGTTCGGGAGATATGACGATTCGAAAATGCCTCTCATTACAGAAATCAAGCGGTGATTTTAAACGAACTCTCCATTGACTTTCTATGGGGATTTTTGAGACTTTGTGTTGCTCTGAGGAGATTTGCCAAAATTCTGTAAATCCCACAACAATGATAGTGCCATTTTCTGACAGCCAGCAAAAATACCTACGTTTTGATGTATAATTTGTGGAAGTTAAGTGAAAATTGAGCGAGTAGCAAGAAGTTGTTCGGACATAAAGAGAAAATTGCGAAAGGTACAGTGGCTCACACAGAACCAACTGCATAGCAACCATAACAACACATGTATTTTGTGAAAAATCACAAAGATGAAACTCAAAACTTAAAGAGGGATAAGATGAAAACAGTAACAGATATGAAAAAGCTGAATCAGACAGGAATAGCCCAATAATTTGAGAACATTTTAAAGTTTGAATGGTAGTTCTACGTGAAAGTAGGAAAAAGTAGTTAAGTTTCAAAAACAAGCAAGTTTTAGCAGAATTGCGGAAGTTTCCCATTCATTTCAATGGGACAAATTAAAGGAAAAAAACGTAATATTTTAAAAAGTATAAGAGTATAAAATACCAAAAGTCATAGCCGGAAAGAGCAGAAATAGCAAAATATTGTGAAATTTGAACGGTGAAAATAGCACAAAAATTGTGGAACTAGTTAAAGGCCAAAAAACGTACGGAAGCAACTTGAAGATGAAGAATAATAAAGAACTAGAAAGCGAAAATTTCAGAAGAAATTTTATGTGTGCCTATGCCGCTGCTAATCACTGTAGTTTGCCATTCATATGGCTACAGAGAGCAAAACTCAGAAGAGCAGCCATTCTCCACCATGAACTATGGTAAAAACAAACACCGCTCACGCTTCACAGATGACAGCTTACAGTTTTGTGTAAAGATGAAGTTACTTTGTACAGCGCCGATTTGCAGACGCTGTGCACACAGGTTCATGAGCAGAAGTCCCATTGTACCACGGCAGACCCGACAATGTTTGCATGAACACACTTTGAAGCATTACATTATAGACCACTTTTCACACATGCATTCACTTTTTGTTTTTTGTTATTTTTACACAGTGTTCTGAATTATGAACAATGGTCTACAGCCAATCCTGTGTATTATTATACAAACTTTGGTTGTGAGATTCAGATAACTATTTAATAAAAGCTAAATATTTTATATGAGAGTAAGAAAGAAAAGTATATCTTTGTGTCCACCTTTCTCTGTTAATGCCCTAGCTCCCCCCCCCCTAAAAGCTTTGCTAGATCCGCCCCTGCAGTTACCAGCTGTCAGCTACACAAAAAAGGAGCTTGGTCTTTGTCTCTCAGAAACAACTCATAACTTCCCTTCAACTCATTCATGTCACCTAAAGTGTAAACCTGTTTCTCCATCACCAGTTCAGCTCTGATGATTCAGTAAGGACATCTCCTGATTTCATCTTCATGCTCCAGCAAACATCAGCTGATACTAGAAATTAAAATCAAAAGAATTCTAACAACAGCTGATCAAGCTTAAACGTGCTGCTGTTGTTTAGCGCGATAAATAAGAGCGAACAGCCGATCATTGATCAGTTTCATGATTGACGTTTCAACACGCAAGAGAATGACAGGGGAGGCTTCGTAACGACAGAATAAATCATAATGTTTTCTCTGAATGTGGGACGATTCCGTTTGTACGGCACGGCAACTCTATGAACTAACCCTAATGAATAAAATAAAGTCCAACGTCAGTAACTTAGTACGCACACAGCTGTATATAAACTCCCGTGGCATTACGATTGTAAAAGGTCAACGAAAATAAATTACACCTAAACTCGGTTTATATCTGACCCAAATAGAGAGCGACCGGGTGCTGACACGAGTTTCACCCGCCTCAATATAAGCCAAGCCTGGGTGCTTTTTCACGAAGGGTTGCTAGCGGCGCGAGCTAACTATGCTAGCGGCGCTAGCTAGCTAGCCGGCTATCAGCAACACATAAGAGAACTGCTGCTAAATAAACTACACCTAAACTCGGTTTATATCTGACCCAAATAGAGAGCGACCGGGTGCTGACACGAGTTTCACCCGCCTCAATATAAGCCAAGCCTGGGTGCTTTTTCACGAAGGGTTGCTAGCGGCGCGAGCTAACTATGCTAGCGGCGCTAGCTAGCTAGCCGGCTATCAGTAACACATAAGAGAACTGCTGCTAAATAAACTACACCTAAACTCTGTTTATATCTGACCCAAATAGAGTGCAGTTCATAACTTCTTACCTGAAATTCAGTTCACCTCACGCTCCTGCCTTCGCTTTCCCTGATCCATGATTGACCACCGCGTTAGCAATCGCCTGCCCGGCCTCATATGTCTCGTTGGCGGCATGTCCTTTCTGTCACACACCGGTGGGTAGCTGCCCTCTGTTGTAGCTCCACCACCAAACAACTCAGTTATTTTTTCCACATCCAGCTGTAACTCCGATTCTATGCGAGCATTTGCGAGAGACCAGGGAGGTGAAACGACAGAGAGAGTCCCCTCGCTATCCATTTGCAGCCAAGTGCGGCAGCTAGCTAGGTAGCCAGCTAGGTAGCCGGCTAGCTGTCAGGCAGGACCGACGTAGTCAGAGCACTGTCGCTAAATATGGGATGTCTTGATAAAACAAGCAGATATTTGAAGTTTACACACCTACATTCTCGCCTGAAAATATCTTAAAAGCTTATTTTGTGACCTAGAAACACGAATAAAAGACATATAAAACGAAGTGGTGGCCGCCATTGTTCACTCTGTAGAGGCGTGCTATGAATTGTGGGATATTGAGTTTTCCACCAAGCATTACCGTAACTTTTGAATGATTTGCGCAACCTTAAAAATTCCAAGGGCTCCTGAAAGCAGCGACGCTGTGCGCACCGTTGAAATTGTCATCATTACGGTAATCCAAATAAGGGTACACAGGCTGTACCACTCCCGGCATACCACTAGAGAGAGCCAAGACACCACAAATGAAGTCTGTTTATTTGGCGCCAAAAGATGAATTGGCCTAAATTTGCACTAAAATATTAATATTTAAAAAACTATAAAAGTTATAAACACCAAAAGTCATAACATAATAGTCCAGCTCCAGCCGCACAAAATGATCTAACATATGTAACCCTAATGTCAAAACTGTTTGGCAGAGGAGCGCGGGAAAATTTTCACTAAAATATTAATATTTAAAAAACTATAAAATTCATAAACACCAAAAGTCATAGCACACCATTCCAGATCCGGCCGCACAAAATGAGGTAACATATATGAAGCTTGTCTCAAAACTGCGAGGCGAGATTCGCTGCAAAATTTCAGGCGGAAACTGGAGAATAATAATAATAATAATAACTAGAAAGCGAAAATTTCAGAAGAAATTTTATGTGTGCCTATGCCGCTGCTAATCTGTGTAGTTTTCCATTCATACGGCTACAGACAGCAAAACTCAGAAGAGCAGCCATTCTCCACCATGAATTATGGTAAAAACAAACACCGCTCGCGCCTCACAGATGACAGCTTACAGTTTTGGGTAAAGATGAGGTCACTTTGTACAGCCCCGATTTGCAGACGCTGTGCACACAGGTTCATAAGCAGAAGTCCCTCTGTACCACGGCAGACCCCGACAATGTTTGCACGAACACACTTTGAACCAGTACGTTATGGACCACTTTTCACACATGGTTGGTGTACCCTCCCAGCCAGCTGTAGCTTTTCAACTCACAGCCCGACACACACCCAAAAAACAGCCGAGAGAGCACAGACTACGCCCGAGAGGTGTGATTGCAGATGCCCCTCAGGTGGGTCCACCTCCCCTGCAGCGGCACTGCAGACCACGCCCCGCCACACATATCAAACACGTAAAATAAATATTTATGCACTTTTGCATTCACTTTTTGTTTTTTGTTATTTTTACACAGTGTTCTGAATGATGAACAATGGTCTACAGCCAATCTTGTGTATTATTATACAAACTTTGGTTGTAAGATTCAGATAACTATTTAATAAAAGCTAAATATTTTATACAGGGAGTGCAGAATTATTAGGCAAATGAGTATTTTGTCCACATCATCCCCTTCATGCATGTTGTCTTACTCCAAGCTGTATAGGCTCGAAAGCCTACTACCAATTAAGCATATTAGGTGATGTGCATCTCTGTAATGAGAAGGGGTATGGTCTAATGACATCAACACCCTATATCAGGTGTGCATAATTATTAGGCAACTTCCTTTCCTTTGGCAAAATGGGTCAAAAGAAGGACTTGACAGGCTCAGAAAAGTCAAAAATAGTGAGATATCTTGCAGAGGGATGCAGCAGTCTTAAAATTGCAAAGCTTCTGAAGCGTGATCATCGGACAATCAAGCGTTTCATTCAAAATAGTCAACAGGGTCGCAAGAAGCGTGTGGAAAAACCAAGGCGCAAAATAACTGCCCATGAACTGAGAAAAGTCAAGCGTGCAGCTGCCAAGATGCCACTTGCCACCAGTTTGGCCATATTTCAGAGCTGCAACATCACTGGAGTGCCCAAAAGCACAAGGTGTGCAATACTCAGAGACATGGCCAAGGTAAGAAAGGCTGAAAGACCACCACCACTGAACAAGACACACAAGCTGAAACGTCAAGACTGGGCCAAGAAATATCTCAAGACTGATTTTTCTAAGGTTTTATGGACTGATGAAATGAGAGTGAGTCTTGATGGGCCAGATGGATGGGCCCGTGGCTGGATTGGTAAAGGGCAGAGAGCTCCAGTCCCACTCAGACGCCAGCAAGGTGGAGGTGGAGTACTGGTTTGGGCTGGTATCATCAAAGGTGAGCTTGTGGGGCCTTTTCGGGTTGAGGATGGCGTCAAGCTCAACTCCC
This sequence comes from Oreochromis niloticus, assembly GCF_001858045.2. Taxonomy (NCBI): domain Eukaryota; kingdom Metazoa; phylum Chordata; class Actinopteri; order Cichliformes; family Cichlidae; genus Oreochromis; species Oreochromis niloticus. The sequence goes on from NC_031965.2 coordinate 13,804,130, forward strand.
AGTCCTACTGCAAGTTTCTGGAAGACACCTTCTTCAAGCAGTGGTACAGGAAGAAGTCTGCATCCTTCAAGAAAACATGATTTTCATGCAGGACAATGCTCCATCACACGCGTCCAAGTACTCCACAGCGTGGCTGGCAAGAAAGGGTATAAAAGAAGAAAAACTAATGACATGGCCTCCTTGTTCACCTGATCTGAACCCCATTGAGAACCTGTGGTCCATCATCAAATGTGAGATTTACAAGGAGGGAAAACAGTACACCTCTCTGAACAGTGTCTGGGAGGCTGTGGTTGCTGCTGCACGCAATGTTGATGGTGAACAGATCAAAACACTGACAGAATCCATGGATGGCAGGCTTTTGAGTGTCCTTGCAAAGAAAGGTGGCTATATTGGTCGCTGATTTGTTTTTGTTTTGTTTTGAATGTCAGAAATGTATATTTGTGAATGTGGAGATGTTATATTGGTTTCACTGGTAAAAATAAATAATTGAAATGGGTATATATTTGTTTTTTGTTAAGTTGCCTAATAATTATGCACAGTAATAGTCACCTGCACACACAGATATCCCCTAAAATAGCTAAAACTAAAAACTACTTCCAAAACTTTCAGCTTTGATATTAATGAGTTTTTTGGGTTCATTGAGAACATGGTTGTTGTTCAATAATAAAATTATTCCTCAAAAATACAACTTGCCTAATAATTCTGCACTCCCTGTATGAGAGTAAGAAAGAAAAGTATATCTTTGTGTCCACCTTTCTCTGTTAATGCCCTACCTGGCCCCTGGCAAAAGCTTTGCTAGATCCGCCCCTGCACAGTTACCAGCTGTCAGCTACACAAAAAAATGAGCTTGGTGTTTGTCTCAGAAACAGTTCATAACTTCCCTTCAACTCATTCATGTCACCTAAGGGTAAACCTGTTTCTCCATCACCTGTTCAGCTCTGATGATTCAGTAAGGATATCTGGTTTGGAACAGCCGTTTTTACAGCTGTGGCTGCAGCAAACATCAGCTGATACTAGAAATTAAAAGCAAATGAATTCTAACAACAGCTGATCAAGCTTAAACGTGCTGCTGTTGTTTAGCGCGATAAACAAACAAGAGAGAAAAGCCGATCATTGATCAGTTTCATGACTGAAGTTTCAACAGGCGAGAGAATGACAGGGGAGGCTTCGTAACGACAGAATAAATCGTAATATTTTCTCTGAATGTGGCACGATTCCGTTTGTACGGCAACTCTACGAACTAACCATTATGAATAAAATAAAGTCCAACGTCAGTAACTTAGCGCGCACACAGCTGTATATAAACTCCCGTCGTGCTAGCTAGCACGCAGTACGATTGTAAAAAGTCAGCACAACGAAAATAAACTACACCTAAACTCTGTTTATATCTGACCCAAATAGAGTGCAGTTCATAACTTCTTACCTGAAATTCAGTTCACCTCACGCTCCTGCCTTCGCTTTCCCTGATCCATGATTGACCACCGCGTTAGCAATCGCCTGCCCGGCCTCATATGTCTCGTTGGCGGCATGTCCTTTCTGTCACACACCGGTGGATCGCTGCCCTCTGTTGTAGCTCCACCACCAAACAACTCAGTTATTTTTTCCACATCGACCAGCATCATCGGCCCATATAAACGAAAAATAAGTCCAGCTAAGACACAGACCCTTGCCGAGCGATCGGGCGATTAAACAAATTTTAGCCACCTCACTATCAGCCAAGCCTGGGTGGTTTTTCACGAAGGGTCGCTAGCCGCGCTAGCTAGCTAAGCTAGCGCGCTAGCTAGCTAGCCAGCCGGCTATCAGCAACACGTAAGAGAACTGTTGCTAAATAAACTACACCTAAACTCGGTTTATATCTGACCCAAATAGAGTGCAGGTCATAACTTCTTACCTGAAATTCAGTTCACCTCACGCTCCTGCCTTCGGCAACTTTCCTTGATCCACGATTGACCTCCGCGTTAGCAAACACCGGACGATCGGCGGTAGCCTCACCGCCTTGTATGTCTCGTTCGCGGCATGTCCTTTCTGTCACACACCGGTGGATAGCTGCCCTCTGTTGTAGCTCCACCACCAAACAACTCAGTTATTTTTCCACATCGACCAGCATCATCGCCCATATAAACGAAAATAAGTCCAGCTAAGACACAGACCCTTGCCGAGCGATCAGGCGATTAAAGAAATTTTAGCCACCTCACTGTCAGCCAAGCCTGGGTGGTTTTTCACGAAGGGGCGCTAGCTAGCTAAGCTAGCGGCGCTAGCTAGCTAGCCGGCTATCAGCAACACTTAAGAGAATTGTCGCTAATATGGGATGTCTTGATAAAACGAGCAGATATTTGAAGTTTACACACCTACATTCTCGCCTGAAAATATCTTAAAAGTGTATTTTGTGACCTAGAAACACGAATAAAAGACATATAAAACGAAGTGGTGTCCGCCATTGTTTAACTCGGC